>NW_022979515.1:0-41170 GCF_902652985.1 Pecten maximus
TTATGCCAACAAGAGTCTAAAATCGCATGTGGTAAGACCAATGCTAGAAATATTTTGTTCAAATGTATTTATGACCAAATTTGTGGTCAATTAGCAATCACAAAAATCACAAAACAAGAGGCCCAATTGGCCTGAATCGCACACCTGTTTCTAGAACAAATTTGAAGTTGATCTAGGTCATATCATATGCAGATACTAACTAGTGCTAGCTAGGTTTATTCATGTAAGTAATTTTTTAAGCCTTCAGCACACTATTGAACAAATATCAGGTCGTCGGAGTCTCTTGGCTATCAAGAAATCATTGTTTAAAGATTTCAACATATTTGACCCCAGTCACCTTGCATAAAGGTCAAGGTCATTCATTTGAACAAACTCGGTAGCCCTTCACCAAAGCATGCTATATGTACAAAATCAAGTCCCTGGGCCTCTTTGGTATTGGGAAGTCGTTCTGATCCCTGTGCCCTTGAATATAAGTCAAATTCATTCATTTGAACAAACTTAAAAGCACTTTATGCAAGCATAATAGAGGTCAAATAGCACCTCCTAGGACCCTTTGATAATTGAGAAGTCATCTAAATGTTTTTAACATATTTGATCCCTGTGACCTTGAATGTAAGTCAAGCTCATGCACTTGAACATACTTGGTAGCCCTTCACTCAATTTATGCTACAGGCCCATTATCAAGTCCCTGGGCCTCTTTGATATGAAGAAGACTGAATGTAGGTCAAGGTCATTCATTCGGGCAGGTGAGATTTGGGACAAGGGGTTTCTAAGTTGTGTTATCTAAATCCCATTTATTAGGAAGATTGAACAAATAATTTAATGATTTGTTTAAATCAATCAAGCAGATCAAAACATACCTGGTTTGTCAGTCCGAGGTTGACAGCTATCATCTGAATACCTGTCGAGTGTGCGGGTTCTATTTCTGGATTTTGTAGAACATCTTTGATCAGTCTATCTCCAAACAGTTTCGGTTGTTTTGGTATAAGTTCACCCAAAATCTGTAGCATGTAGTACCTAGCGTACTGCTTTCCCATCATGCTGATCAAAAAGTCAACATGGTGTTGAGTAAAGAGCTAGAGTGACAGAAAAAAATAAAAGTTACCATGGTATTCGGGTGAAGAGCTAGAATGGTGCATTGACGTAACCATCATCATCTAACCCAAACAATAATCACTTGGCTTCTGACAATACCTCTCCCTTATCAATATCATTATCCCAATCTACATGTCCTTTGTCCTTGTGACCTTTCATACCTATGCTTTGTTCCTCACTATGCAATTATACCTATACTATATTATGCGCATATTGTCTCTTAGTTCTTGCCCATTCCATTAACTGGTGTCCTCTTTAGTCTCTGACCTGTCTTATAAGGGACCAACCAACCAATTGTTTTCCCATAGACTTTAGTGTTAACGTTTTGGAGTATTTCATTCAAATTCCTGAATTCAATATGACAATTATGGTTTATAACAAAAGTTTAGGGTCTAATATAACACTTAATCCAAAAAAAAGTTGGGTTCTTCAGCTCAAATTTTCTCCATGGTAGCCATTTTGAAAATGGATGAATTTCGCAGTAAAAATTCTCAAAAATCTTAAATGTTTACCTGTTAATTATTATTACCTGAACTTTTGGGAAAAAAATCAATCGGACTTACGAAATTTGTATCAACATTTCTTATTGATAGTTACCTATCAGGCTACATATCTTTTTTCTCACTTCATAACATACTGGCCAATCAGTGGCTGCCAGACATTTTATCCTTGGCTCAACTTTCTATACACAAGGGCTGTTTCAAAAATATTTTTTTTTTCAATTGGTTGGTTGTTCCCTATAGCATCTTTCACATTTTTCAAATATAACTTTTCTGGAACAGGATAGAACCATAGGATATGCTATCAAAATATGCAGTGCCTGACTACAAGTCTTAGGCTGGTAGGTTAATTCTTCTATTGGTACTGGAGATGAAATTCTTAAGAGAAAACGACATTAAAATTGAATTAATTTTGAAATGTTAATTTTAATATCTTTATAAGCTTTGAATTTAAAGTGATGGCTTTTGGTTAATAGCCAAGTATAGATATAGTGTTACTCAGAAATATAAAGAAATAAGATATAGAATAAAGATCAGGGGGAGTTAACTCAATGTAATCTCCTCCACCCCCTAATTTCTGGACGTTTTGTAAAAAATGAAGAAAAAAAAGGCCGGACGAGAAAAAAAAATCAGGAATAGAGCCATTATTTAGATAAAAGAGTCAAAACACAGATACAGGACATTGAACCGGGCTAGTGACAACAAAACAACCAGATATATCACCAAACACTGAACTGGGGTATTGACAACAGAACAACCAAACACATCACCGAATACTGAATCGGGGTAGTGACAACAGAACAACCAGACATACCACCAGCCCCCGAGCCACGCTATATACCGCTACCATTGAAATACAAAATGTATGTCCGTATCTTCCCTGGTCTATGGTCCTCCTTAAAACTCTACATGGGTCATATTTTCATTATCAATCCCCCCTGGATCTAAATTCCACTCTAAATTCGGCTACAATGCCTCCAAGATGAGAATCCCATCCGATAATGTGCTAGTCGGTCCCATCATCTGGTTTCCAGGGATGCTGGAGGGCACAAAATGTCATATGCGGTAGCTCGCTATAGGGACCAACCAACCAATTGTTTTCCCATAGACTTTAGTGTTAACGTTTTGGAGTATTTCATTCAAATTCTTGAATTCAAAATGACAATTATGGTTTATAACAAAAGTTTAGTGTCTAATATAACACTTAATCCAAAAAAAAGGGGGTCCTTCAGCTCAAATTTTCTCCAGGGTAGCCATTTTGAAAATGGGTGAATTTCGCAGTAAAAATTCTCAAAAATCTTAAATGTTTACCTGTTAATTATTATTACCTGAACTTTTGGGAAAAAAATCAATCGGACTTTCGAAATTTATATCAACATTTCTTATTGATAGTTACCTATCAGGCTACATATCTATTTTCTCACTTCATAACATACTGGCCAATCAGTGGCTGCCAGACATTTTATCCTTGGCTCAACTTTCTATACACAGGGGATGTTTCAAAAAAATATTTTTCAATTGGTTGGTTGTTCCCTATAACATTGTTAACCTAAGTTGGATTATATAAACGTCACACAAGATATTAGATATACAAATTTTGAGCTACATAAAGTGAACCAAAATAACAGTCTGCCTTACCTCCCCTTGTTTCACAGCCATTGGTTTTAGCAACAAAGGCTCTAAGTTAAAATCTCCTTCTGCATTTCCTTCTATTGCTTCCATGATATCTTTGAATTCCTGCTTTGTGAATCCATCACTCTCCTCATACGGCTTATATATGGCACCTTAGAAAAGATAACACATTCAGATAATGTGTCTAATAGATTTCTAGCAAAAAACAACAGCAAATAGAAGTTAGTTATCAGTCTGGGACCATACCTTGCAATTATCAATATCATCGTTGGCTTGAGGCTATACTCATTCTCATCACGTTTTTTCAATGTGATACATAATTGCATATTAGAGCCATTTTGAATTTCAACATGACTAGAAATATAACAAGAGATCCAAGAGGGTCCATCACTGAATTATTTTTGTTTGTTCTATGTATGATTTTTCTCTATTTTAATCATTCAATAACAAGGAAGCCTTCATATGGAATATAAGAAACATCTAAGAGAAGAATTTTCAGCGAATTAGAAACAGCAATGCTAAACAGCAATTTAGCTTTCTGGATCATACTCAAAATCAAATAGGGACAATATAAGGGCCCAAGAGCAACCTACATATGAATCTTGAGACAAGGAGAACAAACATATGAAATTTGAGAGATATCTAAAAGAACTTTATGTGAATAAGAAATATTAACACAAAACTTTAACCATCAGCCTTTTTTTCTACATCAAACTTAAAATAAAGCTAGGGCACTGAGAGGTCAGCAAATGTTCTATCATCATGTGGCAAGGGCAATCTTTATTAATGAAAAGATACAAAAGTGAACTTTGAGCTTTGAAAAAAATGATCTTGACATTTGGCAAGAGGAGAGAACTCCTTGTTTAAATTCCTAACAACTTTAATTCACAATTTCCTAAAAAATGTTAGTCAGTGAAAACCAAAACAAAATGTGACATTGGCTTCTGACCCAGTGACATTAACAAAATATTCATTTACAAAAAGATACAAAAGGTGCCCTTGACATTTTACCCAATGACCTTGACCATTAGTCAGCTGACTACCTGCTTAACTTTGACCAACTTTGTTTCATAACAATCTGTTCATCAGAGAAAAGATACAAAATGTGACCTATAAATACAATGACCTATGACACCATTACTACTGTACCTTGAATTTTGGTCAGCCAACTCCTTGTATAACTTTGCTTAATAATGTCTTAAAAAAATGTTTATCAGTGAAAAGTTACAAATTATGACTATGCCCTCTGACCCATCAAACCTGACAGCTGACTCCTTGTTTAATTCTACCTTAACTTTGCTTCATAATATCTTAACAAAAATGTCCATCAGAGAAAAACATATAATTTGGCAAATACTGCTTCATAGTTCCACAACAAAATGTTCCTTAGTGAAAAAATAAACTAAAATGCAGCAAGCTAGGAGATGAATTTTAAACAAGCAAGCACTTCCTGTAAGAAAGCAATGCATCAAATTTGTGTTTGATTGGCCCAAGGGATATCAAGTTATTGCAAGCAAACCTATTTTCTATTTATAGTAACAATGGCCTTTGACCTTTGAATCTGAAAAGCAATCTAAGCAAACAGTTTTGATAAGGAAGCACTTACAAAGTTTGAGTTTGATAGGCCCAAGGGAACTCAAGTTATTGCATAAAAACCAATATTCTATTAATAGTAACATTGACCTTGACCTTTGACCTTTGAACATGAAAACAATCCTAAGGAAACACTTTTGATAAGAAAGTACTATATGAAGTTTGAGTTTGATTGGCCCAGGGGAACTCAAGTTATCGCACGGAAACCATTGTGTGGACTTTTTATTTATAGTTACCATGACCATTGCCCTTTGAACCTGAAAAGCAATCTAAGCAAGCACTTTTGGTAAAGAAGCACTGTATGAAGTTTGAGCCTGATTGGCTAAGGATAACTCAAGATATCACATGGAAACAAATTTTCTATTTATAGTAACATTGACTTTGACCTTTGACCTTCAAACCTGAAAAGCAATCCCAAGCACTGTATGAAGTTTGAGTTTGATTGGCCAAATGGAACTCAAGATATCGCGCGGAAAACATTGTGCAGACAACGACGCCGACGGCGACATTGTGATACCTATATGTTGCCTTTTTCAGGCGACACAAATATTGACCTTCACATTGACCAAGCGACCTTGAATTGATGACCCTGATCATTGGTAAGTAAACTCCTTATTTAATTGTGAACAACTTTGTTCCATCATGTCATCACAACATGTCCATTAGTGATCACGCTATATTTGATGTTGACCTTTGTCTGTGACCTTGACCTTTCGTCAGTTAACTCTGATCTTGACTGTTTATTAAGTTAAAGTGTGCATTTTTGTGAAATGAACATCTTAACCAAGTTTTATGTGAATCAGACAATAAATACCAAAGTTCTAGCAAGGATTAAAATCATTTTTGAATGGACAGAAAGACAGACAGTCAGTGATTAATATAGGGTACCTGTATCTTCAATACGGGGCCCTAATAAGTTTTCAAAGAAATATCTGGCTGAATGTAATGTTCATCTGAGTTCTTGGATCAATAGGAAACGTATATGTTCAATAAGGCAACAGTACTTACCAAAAGAATTCATGGAACCTGTGCATTTGCACCAAGCAACAAGAGAGCTCAAATGTCCTTTCAAAAGGTTGGGCGCACTTGCACCAATTCTCCCAATTACAGCGCGACTAGCATCTACTAGATTTTTCTCCTCATGTTCCATTTGATTAAATAAGGCTGGAATCAGTGGTTTGCAAACTTCAGCATTATGATGATCGATATGCTAGAAGGATAAACATTTATTGATGAAACTCACATTCTAGATACTGACCTACTAGATATCACATGAAACTCAAATTCTAGATACTGACCTACTAGATGTCAAATACAGATATATAACATCATTATATCTGGTGGAACACATCCATCAACCAGTTTTCATAAAAAAAAAATAGAAACGAAATTTATGCCTTACACTAGCACTGCAATTTATCAATTGCTTATTGGCCCCGCTGGTGCAGTTCTGACCTTTAAAAGTAGTGACACAGAAAGTTGTAACTGACAAAGTTTTCAGTTATTGTAAACCAATTTATCATATTACTACCTTGATATACTGTGTATTAAAGCCAGTACGTATTTTTTTTTATTTCATATGTGTAATAACACCTCCCGCTATGCTGATTGGCTAATTCTATGTGAACTGTATTTATACGTGTGGGAACGTCGTACTTCTTTTTACTACGAAGCGTAAAAAGTGATGACTGCTAGGCTTAAAGTATAATGACAATGTTTAAAAGATGAAGGAGATGAAGTGAAAATTAACAACTAAGGCAAGAGCCTTATAAAGACGCTACTGGAAAACCATGAGTACACTGTTGAAATTGAAGAAATCAATTTCAAGTTTGATTAAATAGTCAATCAGCTTATTCTAGATACAGTTGAAGGTCTGCCTGTGTAAACAAGCAGATGACATATCAGGTCACCCCAGGGGCAGGGCAGACATATTCGCATTGACAACAATGATATCAATGATTTTGTAAACAAACAAGCAAACAAAAACACTTAGTATGAAATCTTGTTTTGAAGCTTGTTGTAAGGTCTGTATTTAAATTAAATTTTAAGAGTAAATTGTACGTATGTGTAGGACTATTTCTTCCCTCACCAGTATATTCAAAATTGACCTGCTTTGAGAGATTGGGTGTTTTGGTTGCAACATTTGAAATCAGCTTGTGATTGCAAAGAGAAAAATGTCATATGATGAAAAGAATCTGTCATGAGATTCCCTTCATAATAGATTTATGATCCATAATATAATTGTTTGAAATATTTCATTTTTGCTTGCAAAGGCTCGTAACTCAAAACTTGTTTCATTAATCTATTTCTAGGTTAATATAACATTACCTTCATGCTGGTGTTGATAAAAAATGTTGTTAAAACTTTATTTACATTTATATGTCTTCCAATATCCCACTAAAATGTGTACCTTGCTTGCAAATTCCCTCAAGAACTGTGAAGCTACAAGACAATAAAATGTTCCGGTCCCGTTTTGTAAATCCATGTACTCCAAACCCTCTGTCTGCATCGTCCATATAAACATCCGTATGAAGGTTTTGTTGACTCCGTCAGGTATGTCTTGTCCAGTACTGAAATAATAAATATTGTCAGTTGTCTTATTGAACTAATAACGACAGCTCCACATGATATTTAAACACTTTATTAGTTTAGGCAGCAAATCATTTTGAGAATGGGCTTTAGTTACTGCAGTAAAGTTATACATGGTAAACTGATTGGAACCTTATACTCCCTCCGTCAACCTTATACTTCCTCTGTCAACCTTATACTCCCTCTGTCAACCTTATACTCCCTCCGTCAACCTTATACTCCCTCTGTCAACCTTATACTCCCTCTGTCAACCTTATAATCCCTCTGTCAACCTTATACTCCCTCTGTCAACCTTATACGCCCTCTGTCAACCTTATACTCACTCTGTCAACCTTATACTCACTGTCAACCTTATACTTACTCTGTCAACCTTATACACCCTCTAGATTTGTCAACCTTATACTCCCTCTGTCAACCTTATACGCCCTCTGTCAACCTTATAATTCCTCTGTCAACCTTATGCTCCCTCTGTCAACCTTATACTCCCTCTGTCAACCTTATACTCCCTCTGTCAACCTTATACTCCCTCTGTCAACCTTATACTTCCTGTCAGCCTTATACGCCCTCTGTCAACCTTATACTCCCTCTGTCAACCTTATACTCCCTCTGTCAACCTTATACTCCCTCTGTCAACCTTTAATTATACTCACTCCGTCAACCTTATACTCCCTCTGTCAACCTTATACACCCTCTAGATCTGTCAACCTTATACTCCCTCTGTCAGTAATATCACCCAAAAACATCAGCTAATCCTATTGCAGCACATTCATTGAAATACTGTTAGCTCTCAATATATCAAGAAGGAAGAATCCCAATGTATTACAGTAACTCTTGTAACCATATTGGATATACACATGGCATTTGTTGTTATGTTACAAAATAACATGGTTCAAGGTTAACTGACCAACAGGTGACAGTTTCCACGCCTCATATTACATTAAACATTGGAATGCAATGTAAGTGAGGGCAGTTATCCTGATAAGTTGTTTTTGTGAGCAGGTGAGTGTGTGCGCATGCTAAACACTTATCAATATCCTGCACCAGCATATACTTTCCATTATCATTCCAGGCATGACACTCAAGTGTACAACATGATTGCACAATTCATCCCTCGCTGGTAAGTCTTATCACTATGACTGTTATCCGTTAATAATGATTGTGATATGTTAATACTACGAGGATCCTAAATTTGTACATGTAATCATCTCAAATATTTATGTCAATGATATGTCCATCTCCACTGTACACGTTTAATATACATGTCATATTTGTACATCGAAAGTCCTTCTGATTAAACCCTAAATAATATTAAAGTCGTCCATGTGGTACATTTCACACAACCAGGCTACACTCTAAATATATACATGAATTGGCAGTAAAACTTTATTGGTGATATTTTAAAAATTCTTTTCAATACCTTTCAGAAATTCTTTTAAGTTCAGCAGAAAGAACAGGTTCACATATTTTAGTTGGTCAAACGAATTTTAATATTTTTATCAGAACCTTGACATTTGCAATTATCACCCTCTCCCCAAGGATATTCCAAGAAGTTAACAATTATACATTAAATATATGTCAATTTTGAAGAGCCTCAAATTGTATCATGCGGATCGATTATGAATACATAATCCCGGATGGTAACACCTTTAAAGTGTTACCAATAGTATATGTATGGTATCAGTAGTTTAATTGCAATAAACTGACACAAATTTTAATCGAGCACACAATTGTCATGATATATTTTATACCTGTAGGCATTCAAGACAGCCTGGATGAAAGAGCGTCCACATCTCTTTGTGTCAGGGTGGTCCCACATATAATCAATGTCGAAAACCAGCATCGAAAATCTCCTGATCAAGCCTGGAATGACATCTCTGTTATCCTGAAAATCACAAAACCAATTAAATATTTAACATTTGATAAGCTAGACTATAAGACTCTTACAATTTACTTTAGGATGTAGGATAGGGATATCCCATCCGAGGGGTCATACAATTTTGCAAACCCCTAGGCTTGCAGAGGATTTTTACAACATTTAATGATCTCAGCGGTGGAAAATCCCTATCCTACATCCCAACATATGTATTTATCTCTCATTTCCTTTTCTAAAACACTGAAAAAATTATCTTCATACATCAACAATGAAGCATTGATGATGCCATATTGGTAAAAACCGTATTTTTTTTATTAGACAATTAACAGACAAAACGATGCAAAAAAAAATGAATTCTCCATACCAAAATTAAAATTTACCATAAGCGATGTACAGCCACTGGAAACATTTATATGTGTACACATACTATCAGCTGGTCGTTGATGACATTTACAAGTGATGCTTGAATGTGAAAAGGTCTCTTCACTGTGTCTCGACACCGGTGCATGTGAACTATTTTTTTAGGTAAGAGTTATGATATTGACATATCAACTTGATGATAAGGAAACACAAACTGATATATAAATATCATTGTAATGTGAACATTTGTAAAACTATGACAGTAGTGTGACACGCGTGTAAGTTTGAACAAGTGGCCCGTGGGACCTGTATCGCTCACCTGGTTGGATTAGACCAAATGTCAAAATAATCTTCATGTTTAATTCGTTTTATTTGTCAATCTCAAACAATGCTATATATAGTTATTGTGTAGGGATCCCAACTGACGAAGTCCAGACTCTCTAAGGGTCTAAAAGACTTCAAGGATTGATTTTAGAACATCCATTCCATAACTTTATGACTAGAAGCGATTTAAAGGAATTAGCTCTATTTCCCCTATGGGGCCCTGCCCCTTTGGCCCCTCGGGGGTCGGAGTCACCATGTATGCAAATTCTGTTCCCCTTCCCCCAATGATGTTTCTGACCAAATTGGGTTCAAATCCATTCATAACTTTATAACAAGTAGCGATTTAAAGGAATTCCCTCTAATTCCCCTATTGGGCCCCACCCCTTTGGCCCCTCGAAGGTCAGAGTCACCATTTATGCAAAATCTGATCCCCTTCCCTTAAGAATGTTTCTGACCAAATTGGGTTCAAATCCATTAATAACTTTATGACAATTAGCGATTTAAAGGAATAACCTCTATTTCCCCTATCGAGCCCCGCCCCTTTGGCCCCCTCCTGAGTCAGAGTCACCATTAATGAAAATCTGTTCCCCTTCCGCCAAGAATGTTTCTGACCAAATTGGGTTCAAATCCATTGATAACTTTATGAGAAGTAGCGATTTAAAGGAATTACCTCTATTTCCCCTATGGAGCCCCGCCCCTTTGGCCCCTCCGGGGTCAGAGTCACCATTTATAAAAAATCTGTTCCCCTTCCCTCAAGAATGTTTCTGACCAAATTGGGTTCAAATCCATTCATAACTTTATGACTAGTAGCAATTTAAATGAATTGCCTTCATTTCCCCTATTGGGCCCCGCCCCTCAGGCCCCTTGGGGGTCAGACCCACCATTTATACAAAATTGGTTCCCCTTCACACAAGAATGTTTCAGAACAAGTATGGATCAAATCCCTTTATTCCTACAGAAGAAGAAGGATTTCAAAGAATTTGCAATTTTTCCCCTATTGGGCCCCGCCCCTCAGGCCCTGGGAGGCCAGACCCACCGTTTATACAAAATCGGTTCCCCTTCACCCAAGGATGCTTCAGACGAAACATGGATCAAATCCCTTTATTTCTGCAGAAGAAGGATTTCAAAGAATTTGCTATATTTCCCCTATTGGGCCCCACCCCCCAGAACCACTGGGGGTCCAGACCCACCGTTTATACAAAATTGGTTCCCCTTCACCCATGGATGCTTCAGACCAAATATGAATCAAATCCCTTCATTTCTACAGAAGAGGGATTTTAAAGAATTTGCTATATTTCCCCTATTGGGCCCCGCTCCTAAGGCCCCTGGGGAGCCAGACCCACCGTTTATACAAAATCGTTTCCCCTTCACACAAGGATGCTTCAGACCAAATTTGGTCAAAATCCACTGAGTAGTTTAGGACTAGTAGCGATTTAAAGGAAAAGTTGACGGACGGACGACGGACGGACGACAGACGACGGACGACGCGCCATGCCATAAGCTCACCGACCCTTCGGGCCAGCTGAGCTAATAAAACTGTTAGGCCTATTCGCTGTCGGTTTCAATCACATTCACACGTGGACAAAGCACACTGCTACCCGAAATATGAATATTTATGTGACAGTTTTGAATGAAGGATCAAGCAAACAGTGATTCCATATGAGAACAAGCGTTATTTGATGTTCGGGAGAACACCAATTGAGGCAAAGATGACGAGATTACTGATGTAACATTAGGTTGATCCTCGGTAGGAATGACACTGTGATCAGCATTGGGATATCCTACTGGATTCATTGCTGGTCATGTTACTGTGCATGTTGCTGGAGGACAGATTGGTTTTGTTTGATCTGTCATTCCAAGTGTTGGACAACATGCTGGAAATGGCAAATTTATGCTGATCATTCAAAGATCTGTAGTTATTCAGGGATTGAGGATTCTTGTGTTCTGTCACGTATGTCTGCCGATTGTCAGGTACATTGTTGTCTGTCGTCTTTTGAACAAGTGTTTTTCGTACAATGGTGTTTGTCAGCCTTTTCCCTGATAAGTCTGCTTTTTTGCCATCGTTTTCATAATTGTAGAGAGTTTGCTTTTTCCAATCGGACTCCAAAGAAACCATTTATCTTGAACAAAAGGTTTTTTTCATGGGTAATTATAGCAAGATAGAAAGGATCATCAGGGTTACTATAGTCTCCGGGGCGTTTTACTTGGTAAAACATGTAAAGCTGTATGGGGCATCTTTCTGGATCTCTCGGATTACTATATACATCGATCTGTGGGGGGCATGCATGAATTGTACAGAAGTCTTCACCTTTTCTTGTTTTTGTTAACCGTTCGTGGTATTCTGGGTAGTCTAAATCCAAGACTGTCATCCATCATGTTTCAATATAACATCTCCCCAACACATAGCTCTGTGTTCCGTAGAACAACCCCTCATACCGAAGTCTAGTGTGTTGCTGTACAAGAGCGTATTAATGATAGTTGTCGGGTTAACATTTCCAAGTTGTCGTGATTGATATCGCTTTTGACTGTCAGAGTCATATAAAGGATCTGCTCTCATTGGCTTAGAATCTTTTCCTTGCCCCTTTAAATCGTGTTGTTTAGCTTTCAAGGCATCTCAGGTTTTTGAAAATTCAACACTTCCCCAAATGATACTGATACCATATAGCCCTGTTAACACAGATGTCTATCAAAACTTCCTATCATGCCACGAAGGGTACTTGGTTCATATTCTTTGTGATCTTTGGTTCTCACTGACACAACAAAACTTAACAGGTAGGTGTCCAACTCATTTGCAGGTATACAATGGAACAATCACCGATCGTTATATTTGGTATACAGGAATTCTCCAAGGAGTTTTAAGTTATTCCCTAACGTTTTCACCTGTGTGTTTTTGTTTTCATTTCCGTCAATAAACTTCTGAACATCCACTTCTACATTTTGAAATTCCTCGTCTTCAGATTGTAAACAACGTAGATGACAGTATCACACCAACTGCGCGCACGTGGCTGTACTATTGCATGGGTAGATATGTAATACAACTAGAGTGATCATAGATGTATTGCCCTAGACAGACCAGTATTTATATACTCGTAGAAATGAGAGAAACAGTTATATTTAACTTCACAAAATATTGATACCAAAATTAGATTAATTACAAATTTTGAGTATCAAACCATTAAACACTACTTCAAATAAATACAAGAGGCCGATAGGCCTTAACGGTCATGTGACATCAATAGGCCATAGTACTATACATGGGGGAGGATAAGCGACCCATTGGACAGACTTTGGAAACGACACAAGGCCAGATGACGGACATGAGCCAGAACAACTGAAGATAGGGGAGTACATCAAGTTGCTAAAAGACCTGCAAGAATGAGAGAGGATTGAAGATTCACCGCACAAAGATGGGCTGTGCTCAAATTTCTCAACCAGGTGCAACGCACAGAGCAATCTGGTGAGACGGAGGAGGATACAACCACAGTGACTACAGCCTCCAAGCAACAGAAGGAGAAGATATGCATAGAGAAACAGCAGGGGATCCAACAGGGTAAGGAGAAGAAGGAAGAAGGAGATTGAAGTGGCCTACAAACTCTAGCAGGCCAGAGTGGAAGTATTTTGATGTGGACATGGATAACATTCTAGAGGCAGTGCTTGCCTGCAACAAAGACAAGAAAATGAAAGGAATGTCCACGTGCATTTACAACATGGGGTTAGAGAGGTTTGGCATAGAAGAGAAGAATGGAAGGATAAAGGAAATACTAAGGGAAATAAGAGAGGGACAGAAATTGCTAACATTAGGAAGGAGCTGTAACAGCTTAAGAAGCAATATAGGGAAGGAACAGATGCTAGGAAACAGCCAATCAGAGAGTTGAGGGAGTACCCCCGCCTGGAAAGACTCCAAACACTGAGAAGAGCAGAAACCAACAGACGGACTCGCAATGAGAGGAGCAGGAAGAGAGCGAATTTTGTAGCAAACCCTTTCCAGTTTGTGAAGAAACTTTTAGGGAGTAAGGGGTCTAGACAATTGGACTGTGCAAAGGAGGTAGTGGGGGAGCATCTTAGTACCACCCACTGTGATCCAAAGACAGGAGAAGACCTGGCAGAGAATTCTAAGAATTCTGTCCTTGACTGTTAAGGAGGTTATGGAATCTACTACAGAGGGTTTGGAGGAGAGGGCAATTGGCAGACAGCTGGAATACCGCAGAGGGGTGCTTTATACCAGCAACGAGAATGAAAATGTTCATGTTGGACAACAAGTACACAGACATCTCAGTGCAGAAGGGAGGTATACCCCGAGTATCTGGATGCGTGGAACCGACCAGCGTACTTACCCAGATAATCATCAGTGGCATCAGGGCAACTTGATCAAGAAAACATCACAAGACCAAGGTGGAATGTTGCTAATCAGTGGGAACAAAGGGATCTAGTTCAGGCAGAGGTCAGAGTGATGGATGAGGAGGCTAGGCAGGTGAGGGCAGTTAGCATGAGGCAGCAGGGAAGTTGGATCCACTGGGAGGGAGTGAGGCAGCGGAAGGTATTCTGAACATGAAGAGAATTTTGATAAGTGAAATGAATGGCAGACGACGCACGGCTGATGGCTCACAGCAAACAGCGGATGAACGATTAAGGGAGTATGGTGACAATAGGTCTTCCCGACCCTTCGGGTCAAATGACCTAACAAGAAGAAATTGTTTACATGTTTAAGCATATTCAACCCCTGTGACTTTGAAGGTCATCTACTTGGTTGCCCTTCATCCCAGCATGCTACAAACCAACTGTCAGGTTCAAGGGTCTGTTGGTTATTAAGAAGAAGTCAATTAAAACATTTTAGCGTATTTGACCCTCGTGACCGTGAATGTAGTTCAAGGTCTTTTATATGAACAAGCTTGATAGCCCTTTACTCCAGCATGCTACAGATCAAATAGCAAGTCCCCAGGCCTCTTTATTATTGAGAAGAAAATGTTTAAAGATTTTAGCCTGTTTGACCCCGCGACCTTGAATGTAGGTAAAGACCAATAATTTGAACAGACTTGGTAGCCCTAATTCACCCTTGCATGCTACAGATACAATATCAATTACCTGAGCCTCTTGGTTATTGAAAAGAAGTGACCTTGAATGCAGGTCTCATTCATTTGAACAAACTTGTTACCCCTTCATCCAAGCATGCTACAGACTCAATATCAACTCCCTGTGCCTCTTGGATATTGAGAAGTCATTTAAAGATTTTAGCCTTTTTGACCCCTGTGACCTTGAATCTACTAAGTAGGTCAAGGTCATTCATTTAAACAAACTTGGTTGTACTTCACGCAATCATGCCACAGGTCCGATATTAAGTCTCTGTGCCTCATGGTTATTGATAAGAAGTTGTTTAAAGGAAAAAGCTAAAACCAGACAGACAGTGTGCTAAAAACTATTAAGACTTCACGATGAAAAAAATTCCTTAATATGACAAACCTTAATAACATCCATACCTGCTACCTACTGGCTGAATATCGTAGAGTAAGGGTTTCAAGGGTTTCAAACAATGGCCTGATAGGCAAGTACAAATCTTTACCTTTTTTTTCTTATTTTTTATTTATATTACAACAATTGCAAAACAATTTTTATTAACTTATATTAATTATGCATGTTGGCCCAGATAGAAGCATATAGGATCTTATTGTGGGAGTACCCAGACAAAACCCACGTGGTCGGGCAGGTGACCCCATCCCTTTTCACGTACGATCGGAGAATCAAACCTTGTCGCCTAGGTGAATAGCAAGTGTGTTTAACCACTGTACCACTCGACCACCAAAATCTTTACCTTTTTCTTAGAGTAATGTAAGATTACCACTCGACCACCAAAATCTTTACCTTTATCTTAGAGTAATGTAAGATGCTACTTATTCAATTTAAATGAACCACTATAAACAACTTTCAGCAAGAAGTTTTTGAACACAAACTTTCCCAAAGGACAAGTGATGCTAAAACGTATATGTATTCCTGCCCTACGAAGAAGTTTTCAGTACTTACCACAAGAGTGATATATCCTAGGAATATTTCAACAAAGCCATTCAGCTCTTTTGACTTTTTCTCCATCATAGTAATGGCTAGTACTGCAACCTCCCCATGAATCTTCTGTTGGATTTTAACAAGTCTAAAAACAGTCAATAAGGATAACTAGATGAGTCAGAGCAACAAAAGATCCCTGCCTGTAACCATAGAGAAAATAAGAACTCTTCAGTGTTAACAGCTTTGTAAGAGGCATATATTACTCATGATTTTTAAGAACAATTCATATATTCCTTGACCCAGGATGGTTTCGTCAAAGTAAATTACCAGCTAGCCTGATTCAGATTTCATTTGAGGCAAGCTCTGTTGAAGTTGCGCACAAGGGCCCAGTTGTTGAAATGGTCATTAGCCTTAATAATTACTTGATTAGAGAAAATCTCATTTCTTCTCTACTTAAAATCCTATATGTGTATTTTCTTCAAAATAAGCAGGTATAAAGTGACTGATGAGTGTTACAGTTTCAGAAAAATTTGCCAAATAAGAATTTTGATATTGTTGTTAAATTGTGATTAGCCTAATCAACGTTTGAACAACTGGACCCAGATATCAATATTCCACAAACTTAATTATTTAAGAATCTTGTACCATGTACACAGTACATACTTAAACTGTTCCAGAAGACGGCGGATAACTATCCCCCAGGCATCAAATAATTTTTCATCTGTCTTCTCGTTTCCGGTCAGGTAAAGGTGGATTTCATTGGCGGATTGAATTAAGTCCACGGCTTGTTGGAAATTTTGCTCGAAAGAAGAAAAATATTGTGGATTCATATTGAACAAGAAGTGCACAAATGTCTAGACAACCAACCAAACTAAAAAAAAAACACAATATATTTCCATATGTTCAACATCCTGACCCCAGTATCATCAAAATTCTTAGCACATTTGTCACTGAAATATTCATAAATCTCCAATTTCTTTCAAATATTACAGAGAAAGATTTCACTGAATCAAACACAAATGAAAAGGTATTTTTTAATGCCAAGTCATAGTACAATTGTAAGCATCTCAGCTCACTTGCCATTCATGTTTCAAGAAAGCAACTGAAGTTTAAGCAGTAATACTTAGTTTATAACAGTAGTTTGGAGAAATATCAATCTTTATTTGCCCTGTTTGGGGCCAGTACATTTCCTTTCTTTTCAATAGACGAGTAGTATACATTTGTATATAGCTCAGCGTTTGATTGGTTAATTCAGCCTTGACCAGTCACATGGTATCTTGTCCAGCCTCAGTATCAGTCACCAATGCAGTACATCTATTTTCATTCTTACAACCTATGACTTTTGTTCTCTTTGACTTAAGAGATGATTATGGAATAACAAGGAATTTCTATAGGTATTTGTGGAACTTTCAGTGATAATTTTTTTCTTTTGATTTAAGTTTTTCCTGGGCTCCGAGACTTAAATTACAGTGAAAAAAGAAATGTCAGGACAATGTGCCAAACCATAAAACACATCAGAAGAGGAGCTAGACATGTCCAACTATCTCAATAGGAGTACATGTTGCCACATGATCTTGGCGTCAAGAGGATATTATCTTCCCTTATATTCTCACTAAGTACTTCAAGATGATTGCATGCAGACATGCTAAACAAAGATTAACCAAAGATACACGTAACACAACTGTCAATGAACATTAACTCCTATAATACTGAAGATCCTTCAACTAATTCTATATTTTAACACTTATGAATTTCCAAATCTAGTATCTACCGACAATGCTTCAAACATAGCAAATAACTACAATTATGAATACAACTACGATTCCAAAATGTATGATTCGAATGAAACATTTTGGTGACTACTAGCTCTGTCATTTTTGACCTATGAATTTTTATTAAAATCTCTTTCACATACATGTAACACCAAAGTGTACATTTCTGCTATCTGGTCATTTGTCTGAAGGTGACAGAGCAGTCATTACAACTTTCCAACTACATATTGTGGTATATATCTACCGCCCGTCTATATAGTTCAGACATGTTTGTAACAATCATTTGTCCTGGTTCACTACCGTCCGTCTATATAGTTCAGACAGGTTTGTAACAAGCATTTGTCCTGGTTCACTACCGCCCGTCTATATAGTTCAGACATGTCTATAACAATCATTTGTCCTGGTTCACTACCGTCCGTCTATATAGTTCAGACATGTCTGTAACAATCATTTGTCCTGGTTCACTACCGTCCGTCTATATAGTTCAGACAATGACATGTTTGTAACAATCATTTGTCCTGGTTCACTACCGTCCGTCTATATAGTTCAGACAATGACATGTTTGTAACAATCATTTGTGCTGGTTGACTACCGCCCGTCTATATAGTTCAGACATGTCTGTAACAATCATTTGTTCTGATTCACTACCGCCCGTCTATATAGTTCAGACATGTCTGTAACAATCATTTGTTCTGATTCACTACCGCCCGTCTATATAGTTCAGACATGTCTATAACAATCATTTGTCCTGGTTCACTACCGTCCGTCTATATAGTTCAGACATGTCTGTAACAATCATTTGTCCTGGTTCACTACCGTCCGTCTATATAGTTCAGACAATGACATGTTTGTAACAATCATTTGTGCTGGTTGACTACCGCCCGTCTATATAGTTCAGACATGTCTGTAACAATCATTTGTTCTGGTTCACTACCGCCCGTCTATATAGTTCAGACATGTCTGTAACAATCATTTGTTCTGATTCACTACCGTCCGTCTATATAGTTCAGACATGTCTGTAACAATCATTTGTCCTAGTTCACTACCGCCCGTCTATATAGTTCAGACATGTCTGTAACAATCATTTGTCCTGGTTCACTACCGTCCGTCTATATAGTTCAGACATGTCCGTAACAATAAATTGTCCTGGTTCACTACCGCCCGTCGATATAGTTCAGACATGTCTGTAACAATCATTTGTCCTGGTTCACTACCGCCCGTCTATATAGTTCAGACATGTCTGTAAAAACCATTTGTCCTGGTTCACTACCGCCCGTCTATATAGTTCAGACATGTCTGTAACAATCATTTGTCCTGGTTCACTACCGCCCGTCTATATAGTTCAGACATGTTTGTAACAATCATTTGTCCTGGTTCACTACCGCCCGTCTATATAGTTCAGACATGTTTGTAACAATCATTTGTCCTAGTTCACTACCGCCCGTCTATATAGTTCAGACATGTCTGTAACAATCATTTGTCCTGGTTCACTACCACTTGTTTGTATGACTCGATACATTCACTACAAAATAAAATCCTTACATTCCAATTCCAAATCTTCTTGAATTTCCCCTCATCCAGGATATGGTAGCATCTCCTCAGCCCATCAGCTGTGCCTGATTTAGCAAGGGCTTTAATGAGCTTAAGCCAAGCTTGCTCAGTTCCTTTCCTGCAAAAAGACAAGACTACTTATAGAAACATTGTTAACAAAACCACGAATGTAAACTCACAGGGCCACAAAATGCAAACAAATATTAAGGCACTTTTATATGAGATGGTCAAATATAAATCTTCAACTACTGGTATTGCCATTAGATATAAAATCAAAATACATAGTTTTTTGCAGACAATCACATAAAAGATAAAATATTATTTTTCAAACATGTTACATCAAGTTAATGTTAATCCCTCTTGTTGGCCCAGTTGGAAGTACACAAAGGTCTTATTGTGGAAGGAAACCGAAGTACTCAGAGAAAAACCAATGTTGTCCAGCAAAAACCCATGTTGACCAACAAAAACCCATGTTGTCCAGCAAAAACCAATGTTGTCCAGCAAAAACCCCATGTTGTCCAGCGAAAACCCATGTGGTACAGTAAAAACCCCATGTTGTCCAGCGAAAACCCATGTTGTCCAGCGAAAACCCATGTTGTCCAGCAGGTAACCCATGATGTCCAGCAATAACCCATGTTGTACAGTAAAAAAACCCATGTTGTCCAGCGAAAACCCATGTTGTCCAGCAGGTAATCCATGATGTCCAGCAATAACCCATGTTGTACAGTAAAAATCCCATGTTGTCCAGCGAAAACCCATGTTGTCCAGCAGGTAACCCATGATGTCCAGCAATAACCCATGTTGTCCAGCAAAAATCTATGTTGTCCAGCAAAAATCTATGTTGTCCAGCGAAAACCCATGTTGTCCAGGAGGTAACCCTGCATGGCCACTACTTCACATCTGATAGGAGAATCAAACTCTGGTCACCTAGGTAAAAGGTGAGTGTGTTGCCAATGTGCATCCTAGCCACCATTGACAATAACTTACTTAGCAGTGCTCCTCGGTGTCATGACTCCTATGTAACCATAAGCCCAAGCCATATTTTCAGCATCCCTATGTACAAGTTCTGTGACTATTGGTACCAGTTTGTCCACTATCTCAGGGTGTTTCTAGAAGACAAAATTTACAATGCTTTCCAAATATTTTGTGTTTCTGAATTGACACCTCCTGGTAAACTGCTAGTTGTTTACCATATTTATTCTGTAATAAACCCAGATAGGCAACACAAAGTCTTGATCCAAAACTGCTTGAAAAAATGTTCCTAAAACAATTAAATGACAGCTGATGTTGATGTATAAGCAGATATAAACTGACATTGGTACCATGTAATGTGATTACATTAGTCCCAAACCCCTATTGTTGTAGGAAAAGTAACAAAATTACAAACTTACATTGTATACCTCCTCGGGAGTTTCATCAAGTAGATATCTGATGCTATTTATTACATCTTTGTAATTCTGTTGTAATGCACTTTTAGTAACACAGTATTTCTTGAAAACATCCAGCACATCATCAACAAGATCACCAAACCAATCATTTTTCCTGCAATCGAAACAGTAGTATTATTAAGTATACATACTTTTAGTCTCAATAGCAACTATAGTGGTACTGTTGGCCATGATGGCCATCTTGGATTCCTGACCTACCGGACAAATAACAACACTTGGTCAGGACCTTCTCAGGTAATTAAGTTTCACTTAAAAACAACAACACTTTGTTGGCTCCCCTTCCTTAACATTCCTACCAAATTTCAGCATACTGGTTTAAAATGTGTTTTTTAAGATAGCTGCCATGGAGGCCATCTTTGAGTTAGGTCCAACCAGAAACAAGCGGCCAATGGGGACTGTATCGCTCACCTGGTCGGATTTGATCAAATGTTAAAATAATATTCATGTTCAACTTGTTAATACATATACAAATGTACTCTCTAAGGGACTGAAAAACCTTACGGATTATTTTTATGTTTATCCCTTAACGTCCAGCGATGCTATACATGGATATAGGATGGAGGGTCACAGTAACCATTTATACAAAATCTGTTCCCCTTTCCCCAAGGATGTTTCTGACAAATTGGGTTCAAATCCATTCATAACTTTATGACTTAACTAGTGATTTAAAGGAATTTCCTCTATTTCCCCTATCGGGCCCCGCCCCTCAGGCCCCTGGGGGTACAGAGTAAAAGACTAATCTCTATTTCCTCTATTTGGCCTTGCCCCTCAGGCCCCTGGGGGTTCCTCTATTTGGCCTTGCCCCTCAGGCCCCTGGGGGTTCCTCTATTTGGCCTTGCCCCTCAGGCCCCTGGGGGATCAAAGTAAAAATTTATACAAACTCTTTCCTCCTTCCCCAAGGATGTTCCTGACCAAATTTGGTTAAAATCCATTCATAACTTTATGATTAATAGCGATTTCAAGGATTAACCCCTATTTTCCCTATTGGGCCCGCCCCTAAGGCCCCTGGGGGTTCAGAGTAAAAATGTATTCAAACTCGGTTCCCCTTCTCCAATGGATGTCCCTGACCAAATTTGGTTAAAATCCATTTAAAACTTAAGAGAAGTAGCGATTTAAATACTATTCTCTATTTCCCCTATTTGGCCCCACCCCTGAGGCCCCTGGGGGTTCAGAGCAAAAATTTATACAAACCCTGTTCATCTTCCCCCAAGGATGTTCCTGACCAAATTTGGTTTAAATTTATTCAAAACTTTATGACTAGTAGGGATATAAGGATTAATCCCTATTTTCCCTATTGTATCCCGCCCCTCAGGCCCCTGGGGGTTCAGAGTAAAAATTTATACAAACTCGGTTCCCCTTCTCCCAAGGATGTTTCTGACAAAATTTGGTTCAAATTCATTCATAACTTTATGACTTATTAAGTAGCAATTTAAAGGATTAATCTCTATTTTCCCTATCGGACCCCGCCCCTTAGGCCCCTTGGGGTTCAGAGTAAAAATTTATACAAACTCGGTTCCCCCTCTCCCAAGGAAGTTCCTGACCAAATTTGGTTAAAATCCATTCAAAACTTTATAACTTGCAGCGATTTAAAGACTAATCTCTATTTCCTCTATTTGGCCTTGCCCCTCAGGCCCGTGGGGGATCAAAGTAAAAATTTATACAAACTCTTTCCTCCTTCCCCCAAGGATGTTCCTGACCAAATTTGGTTAAAATCCATTCATAACTATATGATTAATAGCGATTTCAAGGATTAACCCCTATTTTCCCTATTGGGCCCACCCCTAAGGCTCCTGGGGGTTCAGAGTAAACATTTATACAAACTCCGTTCTCCTTCTCCCATGGATGTCCCTGACCAAATTTGGTTAAAATCCATTTAAAACTTAAGAGTAGCAGCGATTTAAAGACTTATCTCTATTTCCCCTATTTGGCCCCGCCCCTCAGGCCCCTGGGGGTTCCGATTAAAAATTTATTCAAACTCTGTTCCCCTTCCCCAAGGATGCCCCCAAGGATGTTCCTTACCAAATTTGGTTCAATTTCATTCATAACTTCATGACTAGTAGGGATTTAAAGGATTAACCCCTATTTCCCCTATCAGGCCCTGCCCCTCAGACCCCTGGGGGTCAAGAGTAAAACTTTATACAAACTTGGTTCCCCTTCTCTAAAGGATGTTCCTGACCAAATTTGGTTCAAATTCATTCATAACTTAATGACTAGTAGCGATTTAAAGGATTAACCCCTATTTCCCCTATTTGGCCCCGCCCCTCAGGCCCCTGGGGGTTCAGAGTAAAAATTTATACAAACTCTGTTTCCCTTTTCCCAAGGATGTTCCTGATTAAATTTGGTGAAAATCCATTCAATATTTTAGGACTAGTAGCAATTTAAAGAAAATAATGACGGACGCTGGACGACGGACGGAAGCCGGACGCCGCACCATTGCATAAATAATTTCTTAAAATTTCTAAAAACTTGAAACAGGACCATCTAAGGATCAGTTCAGGTAAGTTAACTGCATCCGACTTAAAGCAAGAACAGGTCAGCAATCTTTGCCTCAAATCACATAAAGTGTTACTTTGGACAACAGCCAATCAGAATGGTGGAAACAAATGATTGTTCGGCATCTCTTTGTTTATAATATGGCAGACGAGATACTCCAACAACGTTTCGCTACAATAAACGAAGAGGAATTACAAGATATTTTGAAGAAAAAAGACGTGTTAACAGCCAGAAAAATACTTCAGGTCCATCAAAACTATTCTGGTCATATTTCAGTGCCAAAGAACAGTCTACATGCCGACTTTGAAAACTTTAGTCAACATGATTTGGACAGGAGCCTTGGGATTTTTTTTTATGCATTTGTTTTAGTTGGCCACATTACAAAACAGTTATTGCCTTTTATGTCCGGTGTACACAAGATTATACGGACCTGCAGCCTCGATGAACACATTCTTGACCAGGTCCGTATAGTCTCATGTACACCTCCACAAAAGACAATAATTGTATAATATGTTGTGTGTAATTCTACAGTGGAGAAACCACAGGTCCATGACACATTCCTATGACCTAGAATGAAAAAAGTTAACCCTAAAGTCGAAACAAAGATCACTTATTACTGATTAACACTAGGGTCTGACCTCCAAATCACTTATCTTTGATTAACACTAGGGTCTTACCTCCAAATCACTTATCTTTGATTAACTATAGGGTCTTACCTCCAAATCACTTTTCTTTGATTAACTATAGGGTCTGACCTCCAAATCACTTATCTTTGATTAACTATAGGGTCTGGCCCAGATCACTTATCTTTGATTAACTATAGGGTCTTACCTCCAAATCACTTATCTTTGATTAACTATAGGGTCTGACCTCCAAATCACTTATCTTTGATTAACTATAGAGTCTGACCTCCAGATCACTTATCTTTGATTAACTATAGGGTCTGACAACCAGATCACTTACATGAATCTTTGATTAACTATAGGGTCTGACAACCAGATCACTTTTTATTGATTTAATAACTATAGGATCTGACTCCCAGATTATTTATGATTATTTAACTATAAGGTCCGACCACCAGATCACTTATTATTGTCAATAATAATTAAGTGACGTAGGGGTCGGACCGTATGGTTAGTTCTTTTTTCATTCTGGACCATAAGAATGTGTCAATAAGTCCCTGTGAGAGAAATTATGTCAAAACTATCTACTAGGTAAAAGTAAGTTTGTCAATGACTCAGGTTTTTTAAAATGGCTCTTTTATTAATTAATTAATTAAATGAAAGTGGTCATTAAGAACCCAGATTCTAGATAATCTTACTTTTAGTTAAAAGCAATTCAACAATTTCCCCCTTGAAAGTACCACATTTCTACCTTTTTTATGAGATATAAGATACACAGACAACAATGATATACATAGCGTTATCACCACTTACAGGATACAGACTACCATTTGTTTGACAATTTGTGGAGCCTTTCTGACTTGTTTCTCAAATATGAATTTGTCACTACAAATTATGGCTCCAACTGTTTTCCAGTGCCTCTGAAGAACGTCCTGTTTTTCAAGAAGCTGATGATGAAATAAAAAAAATACATCTTGTCAATAATTATCTGTACAAGAGTTACATGTAGTCTTGTACAACAATTACAACCAGGATAATTCTACCTTTAACTGAGATTCTTCAATTATAACCCAGATTACACCCTTTCTCAGTGAGAAGGTTATCTACGAACACCATACTTAACTGCTAGGTGATAATCAACTACAATATGCTCTCCTTACTTTCATTACGACCCGCCAAGATAAACAAAAAACAAGAGGCCAATGGGGCCTGTATCGCTCACCTGGTTGTATTTGACCAAATGTAAAAATAATGTTCATGTTCAATTCCTTTTGTTTGTTAACCTCAAACAATGCTATATATGGTTATAGCGGTGGGATCCAAACTGCTTTAACGAAATAATGAAGTCCAGACTCTCTGAGTTTACAACATGCATTTATAACTTTATGACTAGTAGTGATTTAAAGGAATTACCTCTATTTCCCATATGGGGCCCAACCCCTTTTGCCCCTCGGGGGTCAGAGTCACCATTTATGCAAAATCTGTTCCCCTTCCCCCAAGAATGTTTCTGACCAAATTGGGTTCAAATCCATTCATAACTTTATGACTAGTAGCGATTTAAAGGAATTACCTCTATTTCCCGTATGGGGCCATGCCCCCCTTTGGCCCCTTGGGGGTCAGAGTCACCATTTATGCAAAATCTGTTCCCCTTCCCCAAATGATGTTTTTAACCAAATTGGGTTCAAATCCATTCATAACTTTATGACAAGTAGCGATTTAAAGATATTACCTCTGTTTCCCCATTAGGCCCCGCCCCTTTGGTCTTTTGGGAGTCAGAGTCATCATTTATGCAAAATCTGTTCCCCTTCACATAAGAATGTTTCTGACCAAATTGGGTTCAAATCCATTCATAACTTTATGACTAGTAGCGATTTGAAGGAATTACCTCTATTTCCCCATTAGGCCCCGCCCCTTTGGCCCTTTAGGGGTCAGAGTCACCATTTATGCAAAATCTGTTCCCCTTCCCTGAAGGATGTTTCTTACTAAATTGTGTTAAAATCCATTCATAACTTTATGACAAGTAGCGATTTGAAGGAATTACCTCAATTTCGACTATTGGGCCCCGCCCCTCAGGCCCCTTGGGGGTCAGAGTCACCATTTATGCAAAATCTGTTCCCCTTCCCCCAAGAATGTTTCTTACTAAATTGTGTTAAAATCCATTCATAACTTTATGACAAGTAGCGATTTGAAGGAATTACCTCAATTTCGACTATTGGGGCCCCGCCCCTCAGGCCCCTTGGGGGTCAGAGTCATCATTTATGCAAAATCTGTTCCCCTTCCCCCAAGAATGTTTCTGACCAAATTGGGTTCAAATCCATTCATAACTTTATGACTAGTAGCGATTTGAAGGAATTACCTCTATTTCCCCATTAGGCCCCGCCCCTTGGGGGTCAGAGTCACCATTTATGCAAAATCTGTTCCCCTTCCCTGAAGGATGTTTCTGACCAAATTGGGTTCAAATCCATTCATAACTTTATGACAAGTAGCGATTTTAAGGAATTGCCTCAATTTCCCCTATTGCGCCCCGCCCCTCAGGCCCCTTAGGGGTCAGAGTCACCATTTATGCAACATCTGTTCCCCTTCCCCCAAGAACGTTTCTTACTAAATTGTGTTAAAATCCATTCATAACTTTATGACAAGTAGCGATTTGAAGGAATTACCTCAATTTCGACTATTGGGGCCCCGCCCCTCAGGCCTCTTGGGGGTCAGAGTCACCATTTATGCAAAATCTGATCCCCTTCTGCCAAGGATGTTTCTGACCAAATTTGGTCAAAATCCAATAAGAACTTTTTGACTAGTAGCGATTTGAGGCAAATGTTGACGGACGACGGACGACAGACGACGGACCCCCTTACCATGGCATAAGCTCACCGGACCTTCGGTCCAGGTGAGCTAATAACCGCTCCCCGACTTACCAAAGACTGGTCCCACACGCATGTGTATCACCAACCTTTTACGAGGTGAGTTAACAAAGGTGAAATTCTAAAAAGAACACTGTCAAACTTTATGCGAAAGTATTCGGCAGTGTCTTTTCCACTTAGACTGGCGAATACCATACACAATAGGAACACAAAGTGAGTAGAAATCAGTCCTACTTTTATTCCAAACCAAACCATAAGTGTCGGTGGATGTAACATAATAAAAACATTCAAATATCGATCTACCTGAGAGATAGAAAATCATCAAAGCATGAAGCTATATGTCACTTGTACAATTTGCAAGTGAGGAAAGTCTATAAATAGAACACTTAAGAGTTCCTTGCTCACCAAAAACGGAACAAAATGGCGATATCATTGAGGGAAATATATAGCGATTGGGGATTCTACCCAAAATGTCTACTTTTTTCCTCTGTTCAGGAAGACAGCGTTTTGTGCCCTTGTAGGGCTTTGAGTTTTTATATCTCCAAGATCAAGAAGGTCAGGGGAAATAAAGATCAGTTATATGTGACCTTTAAAGAGGGTTATCATCAGGCGGCTACTCGAGACACAATTTCAAGATGGATAGTGCAGACAATTTCTATGTGCTATCAAAATTCTCAAATTTCAGGTTCCATCAACTTGTTTAGAACCAGAGAAATGCTCCAAGTGGGAGCAAGTTTCCTAACACAGGATCGTTTGCAAAATACAGTTTTGTAGTACATGTACTGACACTTTGTTTACAATTTTTACAAATCCAATGAATTTTGCATGCATATCTAAATGTCAAAGTCTTCAAATGAAATAAGAAAACTAAAATGACCTTTCATAAGTGAAATTTATGATGCCATTTAATACCAATATTTTTTACAACACACGTACGTCCTGTCTTACTTTCATGTTATGATTATAGGTATAAGTTAGTCCACGGGAAAGCCAATGAGATGAGGAAATGATCACTGTAGTGTTTTGGTTACCATAGAAACATAATATCAAGAAAAGATAAGTTGCATGCACTCTACACATGGTCCTTCATATCCGTGTGAAGTTTCATTGAAATTGGCCAAGTGGTTTAGAAGGATTTATCCAGACAATCTTTTTCTGCAGAAAACCTGTTTATAGTGACCAGTTACCATAGCAACCATAATTATGAGAGAAAGAAATATTGCATACACATCTACAAATGGTCCTTTACATATGTGTGAAGTTTCACGGAAATTAGCCAAGCGGTTTAAGAGCAGTTGTCCGGACAAAATGTTTTTACGGACGGACGGACCACGAATGCAATGACATATAAAAGGTGTTTATGACTTTTACAACAAGCATTTTGGTTGATGAATTCGTATTTATTTCGTTTATTCTGGTTACTTTTTTCACTAGAGTAATAGGGGATATTTTCTCAATAGATTGTTAATGTAAACAATATGGCGGCTTGCTATATTTTCATTTTAAATATCAGTGTCTAGGACATTTCATAGTGTTCAATGGGACATCTAGATCTAATTCAGTTAAATATTTCCCAATAATGTCCAAATATAACATTAATCTTTGTGTTCCTATATGAAAAAAAAAAAACACAACAAAATGCATATACAGTCTGCCATTTCGTTTAAACTTCGTGGGGCGAGCCTTAATAACTACTTCCAGTACGGAATCCGCAAAGAACACAAAATGTACAGAAAGAGTGAAGTATGTAATTGCCGTGGAGTTGTCTGACTGAATAAGTACTTTCTGATCTTTGAACTTCCCCTTTATCTGGAACGGAACTAGGTGAAAGGCCTTCAACTCTTTCCAGTTGATATATGTCTCGATACTTTTCTGTGAGACCCCAACGGCCAGAAAAACTCTGTCTAGAAAGGCCCCCAGCATTCTCCTGATGCATCAGTTGTCAGAATAAAATCTCCTGTTCCAATAATATTCTTCCTTTGAACACATTCTTGTCCTTTCTCCACCACTGAAAGGATTCTACCAGAATCTGTGTTACTGGTATTCGAGCATAAATCTCCGTCGAGAATGGTCTCAAATGATAGAGAAGAAAAAGTTGGAGATATTGTCTGTTGGCTTATGATCCTCTTTGCCAGAGATGCTCTAATGTCATTAGAATCTTTACCAGATTCTTTTTCGACCTTTCTAGACTCTTTACCAGAGTCCAATTTTCGCGCCGACATGATCACAGGCGCTTGCATAGAAAATGCGATTTTCAAAAAAAAAAAATTGATACGACAGTGGTATGTGTAATCTGTTAAGCTCAAGGTTGGCAACTTCGCCATGAGCGAAACGGCAGACCACCACACTTCAATCGACTAAAAACCACTTTTATTCAAACTGACACGGCGCACACTATATGCGACCGTCATCAGAAAACATTCATCTTTAACCTACCGTGCCACTCAATACGAATTGTTACATCCAAAACACATTAATCCGTGAAAACATCGCCGAATTCCTCGCTCAGAACGCCATTTTTCAAACGGCTCCTTCAGCCTGTCCAGATTCTTCATTTACATACAGAGCTGAAAGGTCATGCGATTATATAATCGACTGTCACCAGGTGCACTTTTGGGGGTCATCTCGGCATACTTTATTTTACAGGTGCATGCACAGGACGTCGTTTGCAATATCACGGACTAATAAGATAAAATGTTTTAATGCCATGCAGTGATGAGATCGTCCTTTCCTTTTCTTCAACTGCATCATTTCGGTAGTTGTTGAACTTCGTTTTCAATCAAAAAGATTGCATATACATATGTAGTGGTGCTCAATAACTTGTTCAAGACAGGGCCGTGACATTATACGTATACCATGAACAAGCAGTATCAGTTGAAATTTTTCGAAGTTAAAATTTGGATGGGGTAATAGCTGATAGTTGTTTGATATTTTGATTTTTTATTGTACTTGCCATCTATTTAGGGCTATGCCTATCTTCAATTTAAAAACAAATGGACCCCTACATGACTAGTTAAAAATATATAGACCACACACAATACCGATAAGAATAAGAGGTTGTTCTGGGTATTCTGGCGTTAGCCCTAAAATACTATAAAAGTCTGGCGTTGACACAAAATAACCACTACTGCCCCTCAAGTATTCTCTTTTCTTTCTCATTTCAATTCAGTTTCATAATTCTGTAAGCACTTCAGCCAGCTTGATTATTATTAGAGTAGCGTTTGATGCTTACTCACTCAATTAATCAGGTTATTCATCAATAACTTAAATTGTATATATGCGAGCGATGTAAAGTGGAATTAATGGATAATCAGTATTACAAAGAATACTTTACAATGCGTTAAACTCTTTGACATTGTCACTGGCGGATTTAAAGCCCCCCCCCCTAAAATTGCCAAAGTAAGGGTATCTTAAAAAACGTATCAATCAGCGAAATAATAATATAAAATCATTAAAAAACATCTCTCATATACTTGTTTTTATAAAACACACCAGGTATGAGAAATCGAAATCAAGTAAGAAAGTAATACTGTTTCGAAAATTTGAATAAAAAGTGGTTTAAAACAAAATGACTGAATGAACTCCTTTTGTCAGTTCACTGAAATCTGGACGAACAAGAAGAAAAGTGAATCACAAATAAGACTGTCATCAGGTTACTGGAACGTATACATGTGTATCAACATTACTTACTTCAGACCTGTTCATTTATTTCTGCACATTTTACAAATATCATGTCGTCGTCAAATACGAAAATCATACTTCAGACCAGAGACATATATAGAGAGATTGGCAGCTCTCTATTTGCCCTTATGTCAACATGGTGGCCCCTGACCTTCCCACAATCCTTTGCGGTGGCTCGGTTCAGTCTTCACTAGACGCCATATTGGAGAAAACTTGAAAACCAGACACATAATTATCGATAATTTCTATTTGAAATCATCACCAAGATCCAATTATGTGCTTTAATTGTATTAATATCAAAGTGCAGAAGTGTCATCAATATGAAATATATCACAATTTGCTGTCCAAGTGTTTGTATTTTGAGTATGAAAGTCAAGCACACCGCAGGAAAGATCGGCGGGAATCTCCAATTTTCGAAAAGTCCCTATGGGGTTTTCGAGAATACGGATAAATGACAACAATGTGCATGATAAACAAGACCACATTCCATTAAAATGATAGTTTTTGGTTAATGTGGTAACTTTTGTAGTGGCCTAGATAAAACGATGTGCTTTTTTGTGTGCGTTTAAAATTGACGATGTTTTGATAGGGGACAGGGCGCTCATTACGTCAGACCAAAACATCGTCATATCAATTTTTTTTTGAAAATCGCATTTTCTATGCAAGCGCATGTGGACATGATCAGTGAAGCTACCACGTGTTCAGTACAACCAAAGCACGATCGATCAAAAAAAAGAATAATAACTCCACTGACGTTCGTAAAAAATGACAATAAAAGTTCAATAAGTATCTCAAAACCACAAATTCACAAAATATGAACAATTAAATACTGATGCCTCTCTAAAAAAAACTTGAAAGTGAAGGAGAAAATCCCGACAACAGCAAGTAATATGGCGCCAAGAAAAAGATTGGTGATGCGCATACGCATTGGACCAGTCATTGGTAAGTCGGGGAGCAGTTATTTTTTGTTTATCTCTGCAGGTCGTAAGGAAAGTAAGGAGAGAAAGCCTATTGTAGTTGATTATCACCTAGCAGGTAAGTATGATGTGAGAGAGATAATTCTACATTTAACCGAGATTCTTCAATCATATCACAGATAATTCTACATTTAACTTAAATTCCTCAATTATACCCTAGATCATTCTTCATTAAAATGAGATTCCTAAATTATACCCAGATAATTCTTCATTTAATGAAATTCCTCAATTATACCCAGATAATTCTTCATTTAATGAAATTCCTCAATTATACCCAGATAATTCTACATTTAACTGAAATTCCTCAATTATACCAAGATAATTCTATATTGAACAGGGATTCCTCATTTATAACCTCGATAATTCTACATTTAACTGAAATTCCTCAATTATACCCAGATAATTCTACACTTCACTGAAATTCCTCAATTACACCCAGATAATTCTATATTTAATGAAATTCCTCAATTATACCCAGATAATTCTATATTTAATGAAATTCCTCAATTATACCCAGATAATTCTATATTTAATGAAATTCCTCAATTATACCCAGATAATTCTATATTTAATGAAATTCCTCAATTATACCCAGATAATTCTACATCCAACTGTGATTCCTCAATTATACCCAGATAATTCTATATTTAACTGAGATTCCTCTCCTAAATATAGAAAGATTCTACAGCTTTTCAGAAACTGGTTTCAATTCAAATCTCATATGATACATTTCTCTCCGGTTTTTAATTCAACACAAAATCTATCCTTACCATGTATGGGTTATCTTCATGTGTTCCCTTATACGCGTGCTGTATCATATTAATGAAATCGCGCAAATGGCCCGAATAGTCTTCTGGTTCATTTCCCATCCTCTTGAAGTAGAATAGGTACAGCTCCAGGAATTGTTGATGAATTGTTGGCTCATTAACTTTCAAACGGGCTTCTTTATTATCACCACTGAAAATGTCCAAAGATATTTACATGATCAGACATCCATATCCAATGACATATACATTGTATCATACATAAACATTTAGCAGATCAATAAAAAGGAATATGTTTATTCATAATTAGCTTAAACCTATTAATATCATCAATGATAAGTGTAACCTGAACAGCATGTATCTTGTAAGCTAAATCAAAGTACTGAATGTACTGAATGTACTGAAGCATTAAACGCGAAGATAAACAACAGGCCCAGAGGGATTTGACTAAAAAGTCAAAGTGTGTTATGATGTTCAATTTGTTAATATCTTTATTTGTTGGTGTCAAACAATGCTCCAATCTCTGTGCTTTGGCAATTGAAAATAATATGGAATATTAAAAACTTCATTGAGAACAAAAGAATGCCTCTATGATAAACATAAGGGATTTGAGCTTTAGTTGTCGGCGAGTACTTTTATCGTATGTCAAATTAGAAACATGTAGATGAAACATGGATACACGGCCCCGATTTGAGGTACTACGTTTTATTATTTTAATACACATATTTTTATACAATATGGAATAGTAATCTGACAATTTGACATCAGTTAAAGCACAAACAAAAACACCGTTTATTAATGATAAACGCAAATATTTTCATCCAAAATTGACCCAAGTCTGACAACAATTATAAACCAAATCCGAGATGGCGACGTGCATTTTAGCTTATTGCATACATTTTGTAAGTCGGTTAATCGGGTAAAAAGCTTCCGCAAATAAGCAACCCAATTAAGCAGGAATGCACTGTATATGATAATGGTGTAACAGATCTCAACTGCTTCAAAGATAAAACCCAGAAACAAAGTCCTGACTCCATAGGAGTGTGAAAAGACCCCAGAGATAGTTTTAAACAACATTGTGTTAAAAGAAACTAACTACTAAGTTGGGTTGTGGAAAGACCCAGTGGGCCTCTTTTTACCTAAGCCCCATCATTAGTATAACTTTGAATCCAAGCCACTTAGGGATGTTACCAATGAAATACAAATGTCATACATTCCAGAGAAGTCGTTTATATCATTATTGCCAAACGGACCACTGTTTGCCCCGCCCCTCAAGTCCCCAGGGATCAGCCCCACCATTTGTACAATTTTGAATCTCCAGCCCATAACAATGCTTCCAATGAAATTTTGTTTAATTCCAATCAGCGGTTATGAAGAAGAAGTCCAATGTTGACGGACTGATGGACAGACAACGGACGGACGACGAACACCACGGTATGGCATAAGCGCACCTTGTTCCGTTGGACCAGGTGAGCTAAAAGTATACAGTGTAAAAATGCCTTAATATTTTTCACCCTTTAGATAATCAATGAAATGAACAAGAGGCCCATGGGCCTTAACGGTCATCTTACTCTAAAAACCCTTATACTATTCCAGCATACATACTCAGTAGCAAGTACAAATGTATGGTGGCAATGTTGATCATGACAGCCATCTTGGATTTCGGACTGAGTCAAAAAAATTACAACTCTTGGTCAGGACCATCTGGGGATAATTTCAGGTAAGTTAGAGCTGAATCCCACATGTGGAACTTAAGAAGTTTGAAATAGGTGTTGTTCAGGAAAACCATGATTGCGCAATCATGTTACAAAATGGCCACTGTGACTGCCATGTCGAAGTTTTTATGAGGCTGAAAAATAACAACACTTTGTTGCCCCCCCCCCCCCCCCCCCCCCCCCCCCTCCCCCCCTTAACATCCTCACCAATTTCAAGCTCAATGACACCATGACACCAGTGGAACAGGAGAGGAAGATTAAAGTGTGTTTTTTAAGATTGCTGTCATGGCAGCCATCTTGGATTCGGACCGATCCGAAAAATAACAACACTTTGTCAGGACTATCTCATGATCATTCCAGGCAAGTGTCAGCTCAATCCCACCAGTGGAACTTGAGAAGAAGTTTGAAATGTGAAAAGTTTACACACGGCGCATGACGACTGACGAAGCACAATGACTTAAAGCTGACAGTGCAAGTTAAAAAGCATCCAATTGAGATTGAAAAAAAATAACCAATGTACAGATTTCCAAAAATCGTTTTCGAGACATCCCCCAGTTATGGTAGTGTCGTATCTAAGGACGGGCAGACATTTTTCTTTTTCGTTATGCATGGATACGAACCGCTATAAAAGCGCGTGCGTTCATTGAGACAAGTGTCAGTCTATCGATACATGCGCAAAGCGATACATCTCTCCATTATTATATAGTATACGTTCTCAATACACACGCCAACGGGTTTTTGTTTTCATTGTACGCAATTGTAGAACTTGGATATGGAATTTGAAGAGGTAATTATATATATAAACATATATGTTGTTTTACAATAAAAGAAAGAAAAGAAAATTTTGACAATGCAATAAATTTGGGCCTCAACAAAAACATGCACCTAATAAAATTATAAACAGAGTATATATGAGTAAACTCCTACCTGGGTCTTTACAACTGTTACAGAATTATATCCATAGTTTCCATCGATATATTTTCCGTGTCTTCGTGTCATTTGTGCACGTGTCATTACGCAATTACATGTAAAGCGTGATAAAACTGCACTACTGCACTACAACAGCCCTAGTGTAGTGTAGTGTAGTGTAGACAATATGAATACATCCGAGGAGTTCCGACTGCTAGTGTAGACGCGAGTAAAAATTGGAACTCCTCGGACTGTTTACTTGTTATCGGAATGGCTGCACCCACGAAAAACACGTCAGAAAATGGATAGAGTATTTCGGATTAATTCGTTATGCATTTTCAGCATTTATTTGGAGATTTTATTTTGAACAAGATTTGAAAGATAAACTGAGAGACACTGACCATCTTTCTGCTCAGGTTACAGGTAAGTGCTTCGTCTGTTTGGTGTCGTTCGCGAATTTAATACGGTTGTAGGTCACGTGGTGTACAGATGTAGTGTAGGTGATACAGGTGTGCCACCGTAAACACCTGAGGTTAGAGTGAATGCGAGTGTGACGAAGCACGTTCTTTTTATAGCAGCGGCGGCTTGGTTGTATCCACGCATAACAAAAAAGAAAAATGTCTGCCCGTCCTTAGATACGACACTACCATAACTGGGGAATGTCTCGGAAACGATTTTTGGAAATCTGTACATGTATTGTTTTTTTTTTAAATCTCAATTAGATTCTTTTTAACTTGCACTGTCAGCTTTAAGGTCATCCTGACTCTTATAGTCATTACATTATTAGCTCCTATTGTGTTCATGTGTTAAGTAGTTGTTATCTAAGATCATCATAACATGTTATGTATATGGAATGGAGTTTAAATTTTATTCTTGAGAATATAAAACAATCCAGCTGTCTCCTCACAGAATTATATTTAACATTATATTGACACATGACAATCAGCTGTTTTATGGTTTCATTTTCAAGAAAACATACTTCCGATCTGATGCATGCTACAACAAATTATTTGAACAGAAACTTTTCACTTTTTCTGCATACAATTTCATTAAAGCTAAATATTTATTGTTTTTCCTTGAGAACATCATGGCAGTGACTAGCTTAACTGACACAGTACGCCTTGACAACAATATATAAGTTTTACATCCACACCAAAGTACAAGACTATCTTTAAAAACAAGAAACTGACCTGTCAAAAAGGACCCAATAATGTACATATCTCCCTAAACCTGAGCTGAACCGTAGTGTTATTAAATTTCTGCTTGTATACGTCAAACACAAAAACTTGTTATACATGCTTTATATTACAATACAATGGTAAACAAAATCACTTAAGGGGCTAAAATGATATCAATCTTGTAAATCTTGGTGTGTTTTTTTTTATCTCAAAAAGGGACAAGTGTGATCGACCCTTAAATAATGACAAACTAAATTTCATAAAACTTACATTTGCTTAACACTTTATTGCACATCAGTGTATAATTAAGTGCATATAATTTAAGAAAGTTTGGCCTTCTGTAAAATCCTTTGTGCTGTATTGTTACAGCACGTTACCACATCTATTTTTAGAGACAGTGATCTTAACCTTTGGGTCTGAAAAGCAATCCAATTAGGAATTGATGGATTAAGTCATAATGCAAATAGCCCCACAAAACTCAAAATATTGTACATTTAGATTTTTGTTTTTTTTATTTACAGTAAAGAGTTATCTTGACTTTTGACCTCATTAGGCATGAAAAGCTATATAATCGCAAGCAAGCACTTTCTTAGGTAGTACTGGATAAAGTCAAGAATGGCTTTAAAGAAATCAAAATAATGATTGGTAGACAACCAGAGACGGTACCCTTGTTTTCTGTACTTAAATTTAAAATGGTTACCTGCATGTCGACACTCTTGTTTTCAGATCAGTCACCAAATGAAATCTCTTATTCGGTTATTTTTTCTAATATAACCTCTTTCGATTTGGACTTGTAATTAAGGGAAATTCTTGCCCCCAATTCATTATATTATGTTTTGTGTATTTACTTCTTATGTAGATCTTTGCTTGGGATTGCTCAAGCATGGGGGTCGCCCCATCTGAAACAGTCTTAGCAGGGCTGCCTGCTATTTAGCTAACAGCAACTTACTTTGTGGCTTGAGATCACTCAAGTTAGGAGACCTCTCCTTTCATTATACAGTCATAGCTAAGCTTATGATCCCTCAAGCTCGGGGTTGCATGCTCCACTAGTATCACTAGTATTTTTACTGTTTAGGTGTATTTTTTCTAGTGGGGAGTTAAACTTATGTAATATTGTGAGCAGCCCAGTGGACACAAAACGTTCGGAGAACGTCCGGAAAACGTCCTATTCAGGTCACAACGTCCGGCTTGCAAGTTTACACAAATGCCAAAGACATACCGAACGAAAACATCAAATTTCATGATAAATTTAATTATCTAATTGGCTCGAAATTTTATTTGTCAATAATGAATATGTTTAGATTAGTTTAAAAGCAACCTACGTCGCCTATAATGTGCCCTTATAATATAATATCGATCATTGATCCTTTCCTGATCCAATTTTGCTGTTAGACCTCCTTTTATACCAATAAATGTGATCAAACTCGAACTTACGGGGTTACGATAACAAATCGGTGTTACCTCCCTTTATGTTGCAATATATATCCGTCAGGGGGCAATACAAACATTCACATTCATTTCAAAAACATTTTTTAAAACGACTTTAATTTCAGTTTTAACTGCATGAAAATATCATGTTTTGGTTGAAATCGTTGCAATTTTTCTCGGGAAAAGAAATAGATAGAGAGAAGAAAAAAGAGTATTGATATTTGCGCGGTAATTTTAACTTCCGGTTCTTTGTTTTGCAAACACACGTGGGCCGTACACACACATTTCAATCGGACTGTTGACTTGCTGTACTGGATTATGTATTTGCTTTCAAAATAACATATGGAATCAGCTTTCTTCCCGAATACAGATCAGTAATTCAAGGTACGTTCTATATGATTCGTATTTTGTTTATTACACTGCGTTTGATTTTGACTTGTGTTTATGTTATGATTTATCTTCACGTACGTACGTACAACGGATGTACGTTTTTGGTATCACCGGGCATAAGTTTAGTTTTACGCATATTTGTTAACCGAGCACGTTATGATATATTGCCGAAAAGTTTACGGTATATCAATAATTATTGTTTTGATTTTTTCTTTACAGATTAAATGGTGATAACTGGATGCACCGAGGTAATCAGAGACATCAGATAGGAGTGATGGGAGGAGTGCAAGCACGTGGACACATGGAAATAAAGACATTAAAATACTGTTTAAAAAAAACTTGAGTTTTTGTTGTACATAATAGGTAACAATAGTAGAAATTAAAATAATACGACGTTGTGACAAGGTCTATACAACGTAAATAAAACGTTGCCACATCGTAACTCAGTAACGTTGTGGTAACGGTGTATGAAAACGTTCCCCAAACTTTCATTTGCAACATTACTACAACCTAAATGCATCGTTGCATCCTGACGTAACTGCAACGTTCTCCAGACGTTGTGTGCCCACTGGGAGATTTGATGTAATTCAGTGTAAGAATGAGCAGCTCCTAAGAATGCCAAAAGTTTAAGTAATTAAGCCTGAACAAGTTATAGGTTGATTCAATAAATTTTGAACTTCACTATTGTGTGTTGTGTTGTGTATAAAATGAAATATACACAACTAAGGACCAATAGGAACTTTTCATTTGAAAACATGAACCCCCTGAGAAATACAGTTAACAAACTTCAGCTAATATGAGAGGAATCTAAATGAAATTCAAGAAAGCTTTCAAGAGAACTTTCTGAGAAATAGTGATAACAAACTTCAACTGACAATATTCAAAATGTCTGCCTTTTGACCATCATATTTCCTAATCTATCCCATAACAAAACATGCACAATAAAGGATTAAGAGAAACCTACATATTTTGAAAGGTGGTGTTTCCAGCGATGTTAATTTCCAAAGGAGTCAGCCCAAAGAACGCTTTAACACTTTGAAACCACTCACCGGTACACCAATTCTTTGTGTCATCAAAGTTGGTTCCCTTGGCTATACATTTAACCTAAATTAATTCATGATGCACTCGCCTAATTAATTAATTACGTAGCTAAATTACTAAACAAAGAAAACAGATTGTCACAAAACAGATTAAAACTAGAGTTGTATCCCAAGGGTAACTAATACCCCCCGTGGGCGTCTATAGTTGAGTAGGCTATTGGTGAGTGTAATCATATCTAATCCAGTCAGTTATTACATTTTATGAATGACAATACTAAGACACCATTCGATCTAAGACCAGCTCCAACTTATAAATATACATGATATACACCATCCAATACTGCAATTGAATATCGGTTCGGTAACAAATATTTAACACTCCTGATAACATTGTAAATTGACTTATGTTTATTTAAGTGGGGCATAACTTCATGCTAAGTTTGGTTAAAATCTGTTTTGTACTTTAGTAGGACTTGTCCGGACAAGCCTTATCCAATCAGAAGTCGGTGGCAATTTTGAAAAATGTATTATCGTAAAAAAAAAGTCGGGATAAACAACTATATGTGGTACTGATTATACATGCCAATTTTGTTTTGAAATCGGAACAGTACTTTAGTAGGGGGTTGTCCGGACAAGCTTCAACCAATCAGAAGCCGGCTGCCATTTTGAAAAATGCATTATCGTAAAAAAAACGTCGGGATGCACAACTACATGTTGTACTGATTATAGACAGACGGACAGGCGGATTCCAGTATACCGCACCTAACTTCGTTAAGGGGGTATAAAAATATATTTATTTTAATGAAATAGGAAAGTTTGAACCATAAACTATACACTAAATACTCAAAACAGTAAGCATACCACTGGTAACATTTTTTTAAGCATTTTGTAAAAAAAAAAGTCATTTTTTTTGTAAACAAAGAACATTTTGAATATCTTCTATATTCAGTCCATTCAAAATTATTTAGCATATGGAGAGCTTTATCACTTACCATAACCCTTCCCAAAGATCAAAACTTAATCATTTGTGTTGATTTTTGGATTTGATATTTGCCACCCAATGACTTGTTAAATGACAAACGACATAACAGATCACCCAGTAACGTCACTACAAACCTTAATGTACACAGTGCCTTTCTTAATATATATTACAACCTGTAGCATGCAAACAAGTAATGCCAACATGTGTAGAAAATTAACTTAAGTCCAAACTTAAAGACTTCAGGCTGTTTCACAATCCCAGGGCCAGATTCCAATATATTGTCATGCAAAATAATCACTATGCACAAAAGCTCATTTTTGTTTCAGGAGAGATTAAAATTTCATAACACTATCTGTATGTTTTTTTAAAATGCATAAAAAAAAGATTACTACTTCAAACTTTTAACAGAGTGAAGTATACATTGCAATAGGAGAACAAAACACTTTATAGAAGAAATATCGGGAAGCTTCAGGTTTACTGACAAATACAGCGTTGTTTTTATCTTATACTTACAAAGACAGTGTCCATGACACTAACTTGTAAATACCAGTTTTTTTCTTTGACACTAATGATATCTAATGAATGTGTATTTTGCTGTTCATAAAGTCTCTAGTTATATTTAGAAAGTTACTGGTATATCGCCTATCTGACTCTGCCAATATTGCTTCGTTTCGTCACACCAACTATTTACCATCAGTATGAGGGCCGGAGTCTAGCCCTCTGTTTCGGAACTAAGTCTGTCTTACAGATAGTAAAACCAAATGACATGGCATGAATAAGTATAATTTAAAAATCATTAAGTTATTGTAAATTGTGATACCCCAGTATGCGCTTTATAAGAGCTGTGATACAGGATTCCCACTGATTGCTCTGGTCCTTCAACGTCATGTTTGGCCCCTCAGCGGTGTGAGTCCACAATTTCAAACTCTCAATAATTCTTGTAAATTCTTTTCCCCTCATTTCCTATAACAAATAAATTAAAAAGGGCAAATTGTATTTTGTGAAATAAACTCAACACTTTTAATCTCTTCTGAATTTTTTCAATAGAACACTGCCTGCAGCCAATCAGGATATAATTGGTTTTGTTCTCAGTTTTAACATGTACATTAATGTACATACAAAACATCATTACTGCATGATATTCCTGATGTGGCACCAGAAACAAAATTAGTGCACCAAGAAACAAAGAATCCACTTATTGGTGAAACTTGAAAATATCGTGACAATTAACCCTAGGTTCCAAATTGAGTAAAAAAAATACCTTTTTAATGCTTTTTAGTACTTTTTTACTGTACTTTTTCTGTGCTTTATTTCGGTATGGGAAAATACATACAAATGTAATGTTCACATTAACAGATACTGTACCCAAAATATTCTCCATAATATATGTCTATTTCG
>NW_022979515.1:41670-64690 GCF_902652985.1 Pecten maximus
TATTGGACACCTCTTGCCTGAATTCATTTTAAAAAGCAAAATTGAACATGATCTTCGTTTGTTTATCGACCAAAGGATCAATACTTACTCGTGATGCTGAACTACATTGCTTTCTGCATATTGGGGTTTTTCAACGTCTTAAATCAGCAGTACATACATCACCAGATATAGAAATTATCAACATGGTCACCCACTATGGGTTTTTGTGAATGGAGTACAGCAGTGGCAGAGAGTAGAGAAATAAGGTAGGGAATTATAGTTTAATATTGAAACTCTCGCATGAATTTTTTTCATTAGTTCTGCTGAGTGACTTGGCCACAATCACCAATTTTCTTCCCAAAATGAGACAAACAGATACTATCCCAAACCGATGAGAAAAAGCCCTACAAGGGCAAGGATTGTGTTATCAATTAAGACAGGGCTTTTGATATTAAGACAGGGATCGTGATATTGAGACATTGATTGTGGTAAAGATCGTGATGGTGATATCAAGATCATGATTGAGATATTAAGATCATGATTGTGATATTAAGAGAGTGATTATGATATTAAGATCAGGATTAAGGGATTAAGACAATGAATACCACATTAAGATAGTTTTTGCCAGATTAAGACTATACTTACTTCATTACAATTACAATCATCTCATTCACATTTTTAGCCATTTTTGCTCCAGATGACCCTCGCGGGGGAAAACCTTTTACACAGATCTGTTCCTGCACGGCCTTCACACATGATTGTAGTGTTTCCAAGCTCCCTTCTTCTTTACACTCAGACTTCTTATCTCTCCATTCTTCTTGTTGTGTATCAGTTTGTTGATCATTAGCGGTTGCACAATTGTACTTCTTAATTATACCCAAGAGTATGGACCCCTGGCCTGTCAATCATACAATTGTACAACTTTATTACAAGGGCTGGCCTGTCAATCATACAATTGTACAACTATATCAAGGGCTGGCCTGTCAATCATACAATTGTACAAGTTTATTACAAGGGTTGGCCTGTCAATCATACAATTGTACAACTATATATTACAAGGGCTGGCCTGTCAATCACACAATTGTACAACTGTATTATAAGGGCTGGTCTTTCAGTCATACAATTGTACAACTTTGTCAGTCTTACAATTGTACAACTTTATAACAAGGGCTGGCCTGTCAGTCATACAATTGTACAACTTTATTATAAGGGCTGCATGGCCTGTCAGTCATACAATTGTAAAACTTTATTACAAGGCCTGGTCTGTCAGTGAAACAATTTTACAACTTAACATAAAGCCTATATTTTCATGTTTTACTTATTTATAATCAGCAAATGTATATATGTTATTATGAAAACAGAGGATTGTAAAAAATAAACAATATATCAGCACTTTTCAAGACAAAAGAGTAAAACATAGTACTGTCAAAAATGAATTAAGCTGCAACTCTAGGACTCATGTACTACATTAATGAGAAACAAAACAATATTGATCACATACTTATCCTGGGATCGTGCCAACTGGTCGTTCCATCGCTGTGGTTTATAAAGTAGATTTGACCCTGGGGTGTAAATGCGTGTTCCCAGCCTGGGGGAAGTGGAGGCCCTGACTGGTTCATATTCTGAGCTTGATTCAATTCCTGCCCTGGATTTATGGTTGATGCCCAGTAGTGCCTGGTTGATACCCTGTGGTGCCTGGTTGATGCCCTGTTGTGCCTAGATGACGTGTTGCGGTGCCTGGTTAATGCCCTGATGCACCTGGCTCAAGTCTTGTGGTTGGTTAAAACCAACCATGACAGCTGGGAGTGTGTTTATTTTTCAAAGATACACATGTTCCTTTTCACTGAAGGTATTAATTTTTTGTATCATGTCTGATTTGATAGCGGAAAATAGATCTGAAATGACATAAAATAATTATGGTACAAAACTTTAAAAAGATAACATGTAAAAGATTTGCACTGAACTTTGTGTGACACAATGCACATCCCACAACTGTGCAGGATGTTTCTGATGCATTGTAAGGGTACCCACTTGCTTATTGGTAGGTACATTTCCAAATGGTGACTTAAAACATTATCAAGATCATTCAAATGAACTGTAATCCAAGTCATTTCAGCATGTTTCATTACTAGCCAAATATCATAACTCTGAGCATCCTGTTGAACTTTTCATGAAACGCTATGGACTGTCTGGAACGGACATCTTGAATATGTGTGCACTCTGATCATGTCAGCTGTATGAAAAATAAAGCAGTGATATTTCACAAAGTCTACAGGTAAATCTGCTGCTTTTAAAGATGTTCATGAAAAGCATCATTTAGAGTGAAAACAAAATAAAATCATTAACATTAACTAAGTTTTAATACTACGGTAATTAATAATATTTTGGATCAGACATCACATATACAGGATGAAGATTTTTTTTTTTTTTTAAGTATTTGTAAATCATGGATGGTTACAGATGATAATCATGCTATTTTCACGATTTAAGTGACTTTCAAGAAGGGGTTTTTCGTAAATAATCTATATGCCTAGAGGAAAAGCATGCGACAATTTTGACCATCGGTACGTATGTATACATAAATGCGGTGTACCTAATGAGTGACCAGGGAGTGTCCAGGGACATTTTGCACGCCCAGGAATTCGTTATTGAAGATTTCTTGATTATTTTTTCTGTAACATACTTATGAGACCATTATCTAACACCATGCAAAATTTCATTTCGATCGAATGATTGTATAATACGGAAATGCACCTCTGAAGTTGCAGTGCAGCGTGCACTCGGGTGTCGAGGGACATTTTGCACGCCCAGGAATTCGTTAATGGGGATTTTTTGATAATTTTTTCTGTAACATATTAATGACATCATTATCTAACACCGTGCAAAATTTTACTTCGATCAAATGATTTTATAATACGAAAATGCACCACTGAATGTGCATTATAGCGTGCTTTGAGTGTCCAGGGCGTATTTTACACGCCCAGGAAGCCGTTAATGAAGATTTTTTGATAATTTTTTCTGTAACATACAGATTATACCTTTATCTAACATCATGCATTTCACTTCGATCAGACGAGTGCATAATACTAAATTTTACCATTAAATCTTACGAAGTTACGATGAAGTTGCCCTGTATTACGGCTGCGGTCGGCACACGGAGTGTCCAGGGAGGTTTTTACACGCCCAGGAAGTCGTGAATATATATTTTTTTATTATTTTTTCTGTAACATACAGATTATACCTTTATCTAACATCATACAAAATTTAACTGCGATCAGACGAGTGCATAATACTAAATTTTACCATTAAATTTTCATTTCAACAAATTTTATTGACAAAAATGATGGAATATAGTCAATTGGATTGAATAACAGGCTATGCCTATGTAAATTCTCTCCATAATGTAGATGGCAGGATAAATGGACAATGTAATTGTATGAAATTTAAAGATATCAATTATATATGTTAATTATTTTATATTTACCGGTATATTTGAAATGAAAAATTACAAGGAAAGAAAAAAGAAAGAACATAACATATATACATTATTATATGAATAAAGGGAGGCAACTCAGTGTTTAATTAAAAGGAATAACATAAATATTCATCCACACTTCACACACATCCAGGACACATGAATATAATGATATTCATATTTCATATATACATAAATATACAAGGAAGTTTATTATGTACAATAACCATAAAGTAAACACTGACCCAAAAGTCCATGTGCTTTTATGCACAGGGTAGTGTTACCAATAGCTGGTACCAATATATAAATATGATAGTTTGCATATATGTATTTACACTGTGAGAACAAGACAAGACAGACTGGTAAACAAAACAAACACAGAAAACAAAGACAGACAAAAGACATCTAGACAAAACCAAACATGCTCAGCCAGAGACATTCAATGTCTTAGTCATATAAGAAACAGGGAGAACAGGTGCAAAATGCAAAAGGTACCCTAAGTATTACATGAAGAATAGGACTTTAAAAGCTATAAGTCAAGACTATATTTATGTAGTTAGATCATGTAAAGATTAAAACGCCTGGATTTACCAATAAATAAATATACATCTTTAAGTATCTGCTTGTTTATAACTCCATCACAATCAGGACAACCTCTGAGAAAGATATTTACATCAGTATGATTATGATTTCCATAAGTATTGACAGAATTTAAAAGTGTACGTCTAAGATCGATATATTTTGGACACTCAAGAAAATAATGATGAACTGATTCATATTCAAAGGAACAAGTACAATAAGGGTTGTTAGTTAAGTGGTCGTTAAACAGATCAAAATTTAAATTACTGCAAAAATTTCTAAGTTGGCATAAGATAATATCTGCTCTTCTATCACCATCAGACTTAAAAATTAAAGCTGATTCACTATCAGTAACAGTATTGTTGTTTAGTTTGTGTTTGAAGGTTGTAATAGAGGGGGAGTTAAATAGATCATTTTCAGTGTTTGCAGTGCGACACATTAGAGGAAAGAAACTGTCAAAATAGTTGTTAGTTCTGCAGATTGGTGGATTAAAGAGCCTTGTTTGTCTGAGATTGTGAGGATTGTTATTTTGATTGTTAATAAAAGGAATTAGGACATTCTGTAAGTAGTCAGGTGACAGCCCATTCATTATTTTGTACATCATTATGTGTTTATGATTATTTCTTCTTGATGATAGAGTTTCCCAACCAAGTTCATTATAAAGTGTATTGTGTGAAGTCCCTGATCTTAGCCCTGTTATGATTCTGGCTGCTTCTAACTGGACGGATTCTAGGAGTTCCTCAGATTGTTGAGTGCAGTTATCCCATACTATGTCTGCATATTCCAAAATTGGCCTAATAAATGCTATATAAATTTTGATTAGTGTTTTACGGCTTAATTTAGTTTTAATGTATCGAAGAATGTTTAATCTACTATAAGCTTTTTCATAAATATTTAAAATGTGTTGTTTCCAGGATGCGTCATCTTTAAAAGTCAATCCTAAGTGTTTATGGTCTGGTGTGTCAATGATTGGGCTGTCTTGGAATGTTATTGGGGGGGTGATTTTTGTTATGTTTTCTAGAGAAAATTACAGATTTGGTTTTATTAGGGTTAAATTTTATGTCCCACGTGGCTGCCCATTCCCCAACGTTAGAGAGATCATTAGTTAGACTTTGTGCTGCTTGTACTGGATTGTCATCTATTATAACATATAATGATGTGTCATCTGCAAATAGTTTGATATTAGTAGTAATGTTGTCAGTTACATCATTTATATAAAGAAGGAAAAGGAATGGTCCAAGAACTGATCCCTGAGGTACTGCTGCATTTATTACCTTAAACTGTGAATGATAGCCTTCAGTGACTACTCTTTGTAATCTATCAGAAAGATAATTTTCAAACCATAAAAGCAGATTCCCATTAATTCCATATGTTTTCAATTTATGCAGGAGACCTTTATGCCAGACTCTATCGAAAGCTTTACTTATGTCGCAAAAGATAAATCTAAGCTCTTTTCCCCGGTCCATATTACTAATAATTTCATTATAGATAAAAAGTAGTTGATTGACTGTAGAATCACCAGGTATGAATCCAGATTGATGCTTAGTTATAATAGAGTTTTCAGTTAAGTAGTTATAGAGATATTTAAATACAATTTGTTCCATTATTTTACTGAAACAAGAGGTTATTGAGATTGGTCTATAGTTAGAAATATCATTTGTTGAACCATTCCCTTTATATATAGCATTTATGTTTGATTGTTTCCAGCTAACTGGTAATATTCCTGTGTTAAGTGATTTATTAAATAAAAGACAGAGGGGTAGTGCAAGGGAGTTACTCAGTTTTTTAACAACTTTAGGGATTATACCATCAAGACCAGAGGGTTTATTTACATTAAGAGTGTTGAGTTGGTCAGACACATCTTGTTCTGTAATATGAATGTTAGTTAGTGAGTAGGGAGTGTAGGGTTGTGCTGTTTGGGGTAATTCAAGATCAGGTGTGGAGGTAGAGATATTGGCAAAGTGATTGTTAAGGATTTCTGCCTTGTCAAGAGGATGGTGGATAAGTTGGTCTCGGTGTTCAAGAGGAGGAATAGAAGATGGTTTATTAGTGAGGTTAGTGATAGATTTTGCAATTTTCCACCATTAATCAGGGGGGACCATATTTTCATTTAGACTATTTTCAAGTTTCAAAATATAATTTGCCTTTGATTCCCGAATCAAGTCAATAGCTTCATTCCTAAGTGTCCTAAATCTTTCCCAGTAGTGGGGATTATTAGTTGCTTTTGCCTTTCTATGAATTCTATTACGTTGTCTCATTTTTAGTCGTATACTGCTATTCATCCATGGTTTATCATTTGGATGTAAAGTAAAAGTTTTGGTGGGAATGAAACTATTGACTTGTTCGGTGATTGAATTAATTATGAAAGAGTTGAATGAATCAGAGTCTAAAGTTAAGGACAAGTCTAACCAATCAATATTACAGAGAACATTATTTACCATTAAATCTTACGAAGTTTCGATGAAGTTGCCCTGTATTACGGCTGCGGTCGGCACATGAGTGTCCAGGGAGGTTTTTACACGCCCAGGAAGTCGTTAATTTATATTTCTTTATTATTTTTTCTGTAACATACAGATTATATATTTATCTAACACCATGCAAAATTTTACTTCGATCGGACGAGTGTATATTATTTTATTTTGTTACTGAATCCAGCCTTCGGTGATCACTTCATTGTCCAGGCCATTTTATATCTACCTGTGATCTGACAAAGTAATCCCGAAGCACCGCCCAACTGCGGTGTGACCGGTAATTGTATTATTTTACATAACAACTTGACATCCCGGAATAAAATACAAATAAAAACTTACTCTTTCATCAGCTACGATTATTCCTTCAGTTACAGTTTCAGTTCAGTAATTAGAACGTTTAATAACATCGTAAACTTTGTGTTCTAAAATAAATACGAAAATTATACATTCTAAGTTAAATACTAACATTATTTTTTACAATATAAACAGTTTTAATGAGTCACAAGCCCGCGTGTTCGGCTAATCTACATTGTAGCTAGACACTCGCTAGATAACGTACAATCAGAGGCAAAAATATATTGTTTTAGTACAATTAACGACTTAAAAATAAATATATCAATTATTTATCAATCTCCTGCAAATCAAATAGAATATAACGCATTATGACAGAATTAATTGTTACGTAATAACACCGTTGCATATCTGATAAAATGTAATGAAATCGGCTACGGACTTACTTAACATGCCCGTATTCTGGTTCGCCCAATAGGAGAAAGTCGGAGGTTTAATTTTTTGCGGAAAGTTTATAACAATGTAAATTGTAAATAGAAAAACAACTAAGGGCCTATAAGGGTCGTTCAAGGATTACAACACATACAATCAGGAGAATCCTTTATAGTAATATCTGGATCATTCCAGTTTGATGGACGACGGAAAGAAGGAAATACACATATTTTCTAATCGAAAGTTATGTTGTCTCAGATGATGGGAATTTAAAATATTACGGATTTCCCCTAAACTTTCTGGCATGGGATGATGTCACAAAGAAAATCTATATTTATACCATTTTTGATAGAGAAGAATAAAGACATTCTCTGTGTTTCTTATGTACACGTCTCTAATATGTCAATTGTGGAATCCTGAAATAAAATACTTATAAAAACTTATTATTTCATCATGACCATGAATGCATACATACAATTTCGAAGTGATCAATAAATGCATTAATATTTAATAAAACAATCATTGACTGAGACAAGTGAAAAAGATCATCTATCGGTGACTCCGCCCACCTGCGGTGTAGTCTAATTGGATTAGTTTATATAACTTTGGCGCCTGTCTAGCTGTCAACTAACCCGCGTCTCCGCCTACTTATGTTCAATGGAAGACGGTGACAGGTGACGAAAGCTATCAATAGGCGGAGTCACGTAACTAGCAAATTAGGTGTCGTGCTGTTTGTCCCACACCATCAGTTTGCTTATTTCTATTCTAATATCAAAAGAATATTTTGTTGCTACCAAACACATAAAAAAATAACGTCATTTTATTACCAAATGTAATTTTCTCCATCTTGTACTGCTGCAACAACACGTGTACAAAAATGACCGTTTGTTGCCCGAGTGAATAATCATCAATTACTATTATTGATGACTACGTAATACGTACGATTGGCTTTTTGAAATATTAGTTCTATAGATTTAAGTTGTGAATTTTCGAGATTTTTTTAACACATTTCGTGAAAAGGGGTCGGCTTTGAAAAGGGCCGTTTTTAGAGGTACTGATCGTTTATTGTCGGAACAATGCGGTAGGGTAGGGTTTATCTAGATCCCAAGAAGATGGTTCTAATCACACTAGGTATCAGCCCAATAAGGTTGGATACAAAATAAAATCAGTGGCCTTTTTATGTTAGATATAAATGACACGAATTATCACCATTTATTTCAGTAAAAATCCATCGACCGTTTTTTTCTATTATTTGATACGAATCTCGTATCATGATTCACAATTTGGTTGCAGACTAACTTTGAAATACTGCAATACATTTTGACAGATTATATATGTATTGGACATAAAAGGGTCTAATAAATAATTAATATCATAAATTAGTTTTGAAGGTTAAAAGTCGTTATTTTCAACACGCGGACTCCTCTGTACACTCATTCGGTGGTAGACTGTCTAGGTACCTAATGAGTGTCAGGGGAAGTTGGCAAGGACTCCACTGGACACTCCATGTAAAACCTTTATTTCATACAGTTTTCAATGCCATTTCACATTCGTATCCCATATGCACATTCTTTTTATCATTATATCAACAAGTTTTTATCAGTATTTCATTTCGGGTTTCAAACTTTGAAATAGATTTTGAAGAACTGTTTATTGGATATAGGACAGCTTGATAAATATAGTATATCAAATACATATTTAGTTTCCAATGCCATTTGACTGTTTTATTTGTATTTCATTTCAGCTTTCAAACTCTCTAATTTATATGATTATAATATACAGGCATTTCACAAAGGAATCATATGTTAGATATGATTTCTTTTCTTCCTTTAATTCCTCTTAAAAGTCTGTTGTCTAATACCTTTATTTAATACATTACTGTATTATTTTCTATGTTATACTACTTGTACTTATACTTCCTTGCTGTGTTAACCATCAATGTTTGAAATGAGAAAAACAATAAATAATATACTTACACGAAAGAAACATCTACATATGTGTACATGTATTTGTTTTAATTTACTTGTATACTTTAATTCTAACGACGTTGAAACAGAATACCATTTTTTAGGTGAATGTATCTTTAATAACCAAGAACATCAAAAACTTTATAATCATGACAAAACAGTGAATGCTGACTTTCTAAATTACTGTTATGATTCTAAATTTCATTTCTTAATGACAAACGAGGAAATACAGCCGATTTTAGCTAGCACAATATTTAACTTTTTTAAGAAGAGACAGGGCAGGAAAAAAGGGTAAGAAATGCCAAGACAACTGCCAAAAAAGTTAAAGTTTAGGATACTCTAAAATTAATACAATTGTATTTGTTTTTTCCTTTAATTTCAAAAGGTTTCATACAAAGTTTAAATACTCTAAAAGTAATATTCCAATAGAAAAAAAGTTATATACAAAATAAATTGATTGTAAGCTTTCTACCTTTCATAAGATTTGTAATTATACTGTTAAAAGATATAATGCTGCATAGTTTTACAACAGTTTATTCAAAAATGTAATAAATATCCAATTGAACAATTTATCAATAACTAAGTAACTAACAGCAACAAAAAATAACTAAAACAGTTAGTATATATAACTTATGTTAAGGCATTCAATAAATAAATATCATAAAAAATAATACGTTAATACAGATGAATAGATAATGAGTTACAATAATTATTATGCAAAGTAAAATGCATGAATTGCTTAAGATATTAAGTTATTATCAAACATTCAATAAATAAATATCATAAAAAATAATACATTAATAAAGATGAATAGATCATGAGTTACAATAATTATTATGCAAATTAAAATGCATCAATTTGTTAAGATATTAAGTTATTATCAAACATTCAATAAATAAATATCATAAAAAATAATACATGAATATAGATGAATAAATTATGAGTAACAACAATAACTATTATGCAAAGTACAATGCAGAAATTGGTTAAGATATTAAGTTATTATCAAACATTGTAAAATTATTCAGTAAAAAATACACATAATATAAGTTTTATAATAAATTATATCTTAATCTATAATCAAATAAATAATCTTTTTAATGCAAAGTGAGGAAATTATTCCAAATAGTATATTCTGATTTTATACTTAAAAAACTTAATCATAAACAATAACTTAGTGTTAAGAAATAAAATAAAATTATGGAGGGTCACAAAAATAAAGTAAATATGTTATATGTAGCCAATATATTAGTTATACTCATTATAAAATAAATAAATAATGGACTCTTTGTAGAACCGCGTCCTCATCGAAGAGTCTGGTAACATTCTTATTTTAACAATAGAGTTACTTCCCTTCCAATCCTTGGAGTACACTACTTCGTAAGTTTTAATGGTAAAATTTAGTATTATGCACTCGTCCAATCGCAATGACATTTTGCATGGTGTTAGATAAAGGTACAATCGGTATGTTACAGAAAAATAATCAAAAAATATTAATCGACGACTTCCTGGGCGTGAAAAATACGCCCGGGATACTCACGTGCTGACCGCAGCCGAAATACAGGGCAACTTCATCGTAACTTCGTAAGATTTAATGGTAAAATTTAGTATTATGCACACGTCCGATTGAAGTAAAATTTTGCATGATGTTAGATAAAGGTTTAATCTGTATGTTTCAGAAAAAATAATAAAAAAAAATGTAAATCGACGACTTCCTGGGCGTGAAAAATACGCCCGGGACACTCCGCGTGCACGCTGCACTGCAACTTCATCGGTGCATTTTCATAATATGCACTGGTCTGATCGAAGTGAGATTTTGCATGGTGGTAGATAATGGGATAATATGTACGTTACAGAAAAAAATATCAAAAATCTTCATTAACGAATTCCTGGGCGTGAAAAATATCTCCCTGGACTATTACTGAGAATACTACCTGGTCACTCATTAGGGGGTGTGCCTAATGAGTGTCCTGTGAGGAATGAGTGTCCTGTGAGAGTTTTTTCACGCCCCGCAATTCGTTAAGTGATATTTTTAAATATTTTTTTCTGTATCATACAGATGAACATCGAACCCATTAACATGCAAAATTTGACTTGGATTGGACGTGTGCATATTATGCATTTTTAACGACATAGTTACGGTGCAGTGCACATGCGAGTGTCCTGTGAGGTTTTCGCACGCCCCGCAATTCATTAAACGATATTTTAAAATTATTTTTTCTGTATCATACAGATGAATATTAAACCTAATAACATGCAAAATTTGACTTTGATTGGACGGGTGCATAACATGCAAATGTAACGGCGAAGACGAAGTAACGGTGCCATAAAACTGCGAGTGTCCTGCGAGGAATGTGACCTGTGAGGAATGAGTGTCCTGTGAGTGTTTTTGCACGCCCCGCAATTCATTAAATGATATTTTAGAATTATTTTTTCTGTATCATACAGATGAATATCTAACCTATTAACATGTAAAATTTGACTGTGATATAACGAGTGCATACTATACAAATGTACCGGCGAACACGAAGTTACGGTGCCATAAACATACGAGTGTCCTGTGAGGAATGAGTGTACTGTGATTGTTTTTGCACGCCCCGCAACTCATTAAATGATATTTTAGAATTATTTTTTCTGTATCATACAAATGCACATGGAGCCTATTACCATGCAAAAGTTGACCTTGATTGCACGAGTGCATATTATATAAATGCACCGTCAAAGTTACATTGCAGGGTGTCCCGCGAGGTGTTCGCACGCCCCGTGATTTTGTTTACCTTTCGAATACAGTGTGTACTAGGCTAACTAGTGAGTGTCCTGTGGCGCCGTGCCAACCTCGGGTACCTTGCCGCAGGCATGGTCACTGGTAATTGAACTGCTCAAACTTCAAAACTATGTCCGTTATATAAGAAATACAAATACACCTATTTTCTCCCAAAGTCCGTTTATAAGAATTATACAATAAATAACTTTATTACGCCTGAAATATACGTATTTTATCCCCAAGTCCGTATATAATAATTATTCAAAAAATTAACTTGATCATGCTCGAAATATACGTACATTTATGTATTTTCTCCCAAAGTACGTTTATAAGAATTCTACAAGAAACAACTTTATTACGCCTGCAATATACGTATTTTCTCCCTAAGTCCGTTTATAATAATTATACAATAAATAACTTTATTACGCCTGAAATATACGTATTTTATCCCCAAGTCCGTATATAATAATTATACAAAAATTAACTTTATCGTGCTCGAAATATACGTATTTTCTCCCAAAGTCCGTTTATAAGAATTCTACAAGAATTAACTTTATTACGCCTACAATATACGTATTTTCTCCCTAAGTCCGTTTATAAGAATTATACAATAAATAACTTTATTACGCCTGAAATATACGTATTTTATCCCCAAGTCCGTATATAATAATTATACAAAAACTAACTTTATCATGCTCGAAATATACGTATTTTCTCCCAAAGTCCGTTTATAAGAATTCTACAAGAATTAACTTTATTACGCCTACAATATACGTATTTTCTCCCTAAGTCCGTTTATAAGAATTCTACAAGAATTAACTTTATTACGCCTACAATATACGTATTTTCTCCCAAAGTCCGTTTATAAGAATTATACAATAAATAACTTTATTACGCCTGAAATATACGTATTTTATCCCCAAGTCCGTATATAATAATTATTCAAAAAATTAACTTTATCATGCTCGAAATATACGTACATTTATGTATTTTCTCCCAAAGTCCGTTTATAAGAATTCTACAAGAATTAACTTTATTACGCCTACAATATACGTATTTTCTCCCTAAGTCCGTTTATAAGAATTCTACAAGAATTAACTTTATTACGCCTGAAATATACGTATTTTATCCCCAAGTCCGTATATAATAATTATACATGTATATTTATATAAAGTGAGTTAGTTGGCATCACTAATCAATTCATATACACTGTACTGTTAATTACCTTTTGAAAAAGGAACGATGTAAACAAATAATTATGGTTAATAAAATATAATGAAAAGTAAAATCCTTCAATATTTAACTAACGCTCACGATCAACATGTACACCAAGAAAATGCACAGTCTTATATTTGCATATTATGCACTCGTCCAATCAGAGTCAAATTTTGCATGCTAATAGTTTATATGTTCATCTGTATGGTACAGACAAAATAATTTTAAAATATCTTTTAATGAATCGCGGGGCGTGAAAAAACTCTCACAGGACACTCATTCCTCACGGGACACTCATTCCTCACAGGACACTCATTCTTCTCAGGACGCTCACATGTGTAATGCATCGTAACTTTGGCGGTACATTAGCATAATATTCACACGTCCCATCTAAGTTAAATTTGGCATATCAATCGGTTAGATGTTCATCTCTATGATACAGAAAAAAATATTTTAAAATATCACTTAACGAATTGCGGGGCGTGAAAAAACTTTCACAGGACACTCATTCCTCACGGGACACTCATTCCTCTCAGGACGCTCACATCGTAACTTTGGCGGTACATTAGCATAATATGCACACGTCCCATCTAAGTAAAATTTGGCATATTAATCGGTTAGATGTTTTTCTGTATGATACAGAATTTGTTTTTAAAAAATATCACTTAACGAATTGCGGGGCGTGAAAAAACTTTCACAGGACACTCATTCCTCACGGGACACTCATTCCTCTCAGGACGCTCACATGTGTAATGCATCGTAACTTTGGCGGTACATTAGCATAATATGCACCCGTTCAATCAAAGTCAAATTTGGCAAATTAATCGGTTAGATGTTCATCTGTATGATACAGAAAAAAATATTCGAAAATGTCACTTAACGAATTGCGGGGCGTGAAAAAACCTCACAGGACACTCGCATGTGCGCTGCACCGTAACTTTGTCGTAAAAAATGCATAATATGCACACGTCCAATCAAAGTGAAATTTGGCATGGTAATGGGTTCGACGTTCATCTGTATGATACAGAAAAAAATATTTAAAAATATTACTTAACGAATTGCGGGGCGTGAAAAAACTCTCACAGGACACTCATTCCCCACAGGTCACTCATTAGGTGGACCGCTCATTAGGTGCACACACTGGATTTTAGTGCTGCTGTTCACGTAGGGTACTCAACCGAAACCGGTCTCCCAACAGGTAGATATATACGTGTATGCGTTTAAGATACAGTATAAGGTAGTGAGATCGTTTGGACGGTTATGCTATTAGCTATCTGTAACTTATTTGTAACATCTTTCTGCTGCCATAAAGGGTAGGGAAAACAGCTTACCCATCATAACGACTGTAACTCCATCATCGATCCACAATCAACAATGCGTCAGTATTATCGAATGGATAACTCTCGAGAACATCCGAATAGAATATGGAAGGCGAAATCCAAGCTTCGTCTGTTTTATCACCTTAATTTATTACATAATTGTAACGAATATGTGTCAAATATTCATTTAAAATAACGATGGGAAATTCTATTCAATTACAAATATTACCAACAATGTATTATAAAATAGTTGATGCATAAAATTTGATTCAGGTTGATATTCAACAGCATTATCCTTTTTTGTTTGTTTTATGTAAACTAACAAAGCTTCAAGCAGATGTTGGAAAAACCAGAAACCAAGGTTTCGAAAAACAATAGCTTGTAACTGAATAGATTTTCACTACAAAGACATTCTTTCTACAAATGTCAAGGTTATAAATACGGTATCTTCGATTATCGATTATCATACATTACAGTGCATTATAGCGTGGCCGCCGTTTGGGGAGTGTCCTTTCCATGTCGATGAATACGCGTACAAGTTTCAACACACAAACTATATACATGTACAATGTATATGGATGATTTAGCACAATGTTAGTGTACGTCATTCTGGAAATACTAAAAAATACCAAGACATTTAAATAACGGATATCGAATTCGTTCATAATACATGAATATCAATTTCATGTTATTCCAAGTTTCATTATAATTCGCTAACCATATAGATATATATCTAGGTCTAAACTGCTGTTAATCAATCGAGGCCTTTAAAATTAATTGTGTCTTATATCTACTGCTGGGTCAAAAGTCTTTCCGTACAATCTAATTTTGCTATATATAATCTTAACATTTAATCGGGTTTTATACCAAAACAATGTCCTGAATTTGTTAATAGGCCGGTTTTAACAAAAGTTTGTACGCGGAAGGATATTGATTTCTCATTTCCATGATAATTCCATTTCTTTCCGCTGCCGTTTACATGAAAATCCAACAGTTATTTACTACATGAATTTTCACAACATCATTTTGATTACATTTTGGTAAGTGAAGGTGCCACGGGTAATCTAATTTTGTTGCTAATTTTGATTTCTAAGATACCGGATTTTGCATCGGTATTTTACATGGGGAGTTTCTATTTCTTTATCAACACACCGAACATCAGTTATATACAACCATAAACAAAGCCTGGGCGAGTGATTGAAAAAAAAAAAAATTTGCGGAAAGACTTTTGGCCCGAAAGTGTACGAGATCGACGCTCAGTCAGGAAATCCCCGCGAGAAACGATAACAAGCTTTGGATTGATGCAGATCTGCTCCTGTTGTGGTTACACGAAACTTGTCAGTCGATTAGTTACGAATGGAAACTTGTAAGTATTAAGATATGCTGAAAACTCCACAGATTACTTAGGTGCATGGGGAATAATGGGCCTTCGTACTAGTAGGACATTCGGAATACGGCGGTCCAGGCTAACAGGTCCCGTGTGGGGTGGGGTTAAAATGAAATATAGGTAGTCAGTCATATAAAAAGGAAAATGTTTGAAATATGAAAGGAAAACGAGTAACCGTTTCGTGATAATATCACTTTGGGTATGCATGTGAATTGTGGGATGGTTGCACTGCTTACGAATCTGAGAAATTAGAAAAAGCACAAAGTGAGGCGGCTCGATCGAGTTATAACTGGACTACCTTTGTATGCAAGTAATGATTCAATTATATTTTGAAACGGGATTAGAAACTCTATCAGAAAGAAGAAAGAGGCGAAAATTGAGTGTTTTATATAAAATGAAAAATAATTTAACCCCAGCTATTTATCGGCCCTTTTGCCAAACTCTGTGGGTGTCAACAATCGGTACAACTTACGAAATCAAAATAATTATAATATTCCTTCTTTCAGACTTTCGTTGAGTAATTCATCTTTTCTGCCATCGAGTTTACGTCTTTGGAATTCATTAGATAATGCGATAAATTTAAAAAACACTATCTTCTTTAAGTACTTTCAAATCTGCTATATCCGACGGAGCAAATTCGCCTCCACCACCATATTTTAACTTTGGCGACAGAAATTTAAATATTTTACATACACGACTCAGGCATCAGTGTAGCTCCTTGAAATATGATTTGTTCCGTGTTAAGATTGTTGACAACCCTTCATGTAACTGTGGACATTCCCGTGAGGATGTTACTCATTTTTTCTTAGAATGTAAACTTTACAATGTAGCACAAATCACACTATTTCAAAACACTAGGTCGTTAAATATATATCCAGTTAATTTAGACTTGTTTTTATTTGGCAATGAAAATCTGTCCGTAGACATAAATAAAGACGTTGCATATTTTCATCAAATCCAGCAACAGGTTTTAAGTAAAACGTATTGATTGTATATTATGATTTGTATGCCTTGTTAAATGTCATCATGTATTTATCAATATATGAACTGTATTAGAGGAAAATGCGTTGATAAGTTGGAAAAACTTGTGCCTAATCCTCTGCTCAATTTTAGGGCAATAAATATGTTTAAATCAAATCACTTTGGGTTCTTGGGCGGAGCCGGAGGAGAGATCGATTATCGAGGAAGTTTTGGGCAAACGCAGCAAACCACGATTAATTATTGTCATGTTCATAGCATTATAGTCATAGTAATTTAATTCTTTCAAACATCAATATTTGGTAAATACCAACCATTCGTCCGTTTCTATGCCGACATCGCTAGGCTTCGATTCGCTGGGCTTAGTCTTTTGACTCTATCGCCATATCTTAGACAGCAGTTTCAGCAACATACGATGACAATTCTTCAGCCAATAAAAACTCGCGTCGTAATTTTTTAATAGAAATAAGGTCATTTCCCCATTCGGCACCTGCAACTGAGCCCGTTACAATAATACTCCGGCGAATACATTATACCCGGGGGGATAGGACAAATCCATACAATATCTTCCATATGTGTTGTCAGATATGTATGGATGCCTGCAGAACTTACAAAAATTATACTTTCTTTTAAATCATGGAAGTTAAACTATTTTTACCTTCAAAAGCGCACGAGTGATCCAGATGCAAACACGAGTGATCCAGATACAAACACGGTTTGCCGACATGTCAGCATATTACGGAAGCGTATTAGGCTCACATTAGAGTATGTTTTTCATGGCATGCGGAAATATTTTATCTGGCGGCCGCCACTTAATTATCTTGCGGCCGCCGCTTAATTTTCGGGCGGCCGCCACATAATTATCTGGAGAACGCAATTTTGTTTTTACAATTTAATATGATATCTGCTACGGTAATTACAGTTATTGTCGTTTTCAAATCCAATATTAGGATTTAGAAATGATTTTTTAAATTTAAATTTGATTTTTATAATTTCCGGAAATCTGAACCGGTTACCGGATCTATCTTCTGTGATTATTACTAAATGAAGAAAAAAGAGCCAAAATCAAGATGCTGTGTTGTCATGTTGCTACATGTAATTCCCTATAAGCTATGGTATTACTACGGAAATACTACGAAAGCATGACTAAAATGCTACGGTTATGTTGCGGATAACGCTTTGAAAACGATAAGATGATACAAATAAATAACAAAGTTTTACAAAAACCTAAACTAAAGTCTGCATTTACTTTATTATATGATTTCTACTGATTTGTCATATCAATAAAAAAAACATGAATAAAATGTTCATTTCATGAATAAAACGAAAGTTCATGTTAAGAATAAAGAATAAAAGTAACATTTTACCATATGCCTAGTTGCAGAGAAAATTAAGATAGGAATTTAATTATGAAGTGACAGTAAGTGATCATATCACATTTATTATAAGGATATATGGATCTTATTATCAGTTGAGTAAATCTCAATCTAATTAAAATCTGGATGGTCATTCTCACTACGTTACATGAACATCTAACAACGCCCCATATTATTATATAGCGGTAAAGTTACGTATAACGCGTTAGTTTCGCGTAATAACGCAAAAAAAGATATTTATTTTCTCCTTCGCAAATGATCCTAACCGGCTATCGTAGCTTCTCTCTAATTTAGATGAAAACTCACATTCGATAAGCATATGCGAAAAGATCAATAATTAATTTTACTGATCTCCGCGCTATTTGACACAAGGTTTTTTCTGTCTGATTTTGATTTTGTTTTTTCGTATATATATCCCGTCATACTTGTGGTAAATTGTTTAATAAATCAGTCGCAGTGAAATACACATTTCTGTTGTTTTATTGTTTTTTTTCTATTGGGTAATTGGATAGAGAAAGAAGTCACATTTAACTGTAAGAAAATATTCCGTCACATAGCGAATTGTTGATACGAAGGATCTCCCATCGAATGAATGGAATCCAGTGACGGTGTTGTTAGTTGACCAAAATCGTTGGAATTGCCATGGCAAACAATCACACACAAAAAAATAAAATAAAGAAAATATGAAAATGAAAAAATACTGTATATCTAAACTAGAACATACATGTATTAGTTTAACGAACTTTTTTATTTCATTTCGCTCGTTTTAATCGGCATTATAGAAATACTGACCTGTAAATATATGTCTTCTGCCAGTTACCACTACACAAAAGCGTTCGTATCAAGATCACAGGGACCTGATAATTGGCTGCAATATACATGTATTATGTGTATAATATTTGGACCTTATCTAGGGTGTTAACACATTTTCGGATGTTTTACGGGCTTAAGATTAAATTCTGTAGAAATGACACCCCTCGTTGTTCTCCAGGACGTCAGAAAATGTGTAATACACAATTAGGGAGATCCAAATACACATAGTAAACTGTAACTTTGGCAAATTCGCAGGTCCCTATGTAATATCAAGGTCTGCTCATCGCATCTTAACGACCAGGAGCCGGACCAGGAGAGTCTGTAACGACTTGAGCCGGTCAATCATATTGGGGCTTTGGGGTGTTAACAAATGCATGTATGATTTTATGATATTTTTTACGTAATCAGAATACCTTTATTAATAATCGCGTGTTGTCCCCGACGATGTGTAATCCTTTAAATGGTACATCACTACTGATAATAGAAACTTCCCCTCGAGGTACCCTCATATTTTTTTTTTTTTTTTTTTTTGTAATTTATATTTTATTCAGTTAAACATATATTATCAACAAACACAAGACATCTACATTTTATGGACATTCACACCTTTCAGCACTGATGTGTATTTCTATTATAATTTACTACGCACAAGCTTACACACACACATACACACCCACACACACACATTCTCGCCCCCCAGAGTCTGTTAAGCTATACGCAAGCTACGCTATACCACCGTACTGACCGAGTGACATAGGAAACGAAGGGAAGTAACTCTGATGAATGAGAATGACACACCCCACGCAAACACCTTCCCACACACATGAATGTTCTAGTACATATACATACATGTACACAATACTATACACATATACATGTTCATACGTACTACATATAGTCATATACTAACTATTGCATATGACAATGAGCACACATGCTTTACTACACATACATGTACTATTTTGATATCCATCCATTGGCATGTACACACAGCACTTACATGAAAACATATCCACATACCGCACCTACTACAACTCAAATACACCCATACAAGTGCACACATACTACACATGTTGTATATATTATTGTATACATACATATAAGAAAATGCATATTAAACACACATTCTGTTTCTATTATCCTGCTATTCATCCATGTACAGACAAACAGACAGACATACACACAGACAGACAGATACAAAAACCAACACCAACCTACTTAGACAGAAAGATACAGACAGACTAAACAGAGACACAGATATATACAGAAAGACTGACAGACATACTCACAGACAGACAGATACATAGACTAACACCAACCTACTTAGACCGAAAGACACAGACAGACTAAACAGAGACACAGACATACAGACAGTATTGACATACATAAATAGAAAGATAAATAGACAAAAAAGGGAGAGAAAGGGGATGGAAAAATCACAATATATTATCAGAGCAACAAAGCAAAATTATTGACCAGTTTAGTGTTTTAGAGCCTAGGAGACATGTCAGTTAAATATATTATGAAATGAAAGCTATAACCTAATTAATTTTTCCCATTTTAGCCATTCGTTTCTAAATCTCTCCTTATACATACCTCCTTTGCTATAAGCTACACATCTTTGTATATTAAAATAGTCCTGTATAGTATTTATTAAAGCATTTACCCTCATATTTTTCACCAATGAAAATACTGTTAGCCAGTGAGACCCTTGTCTATATCTGCACGGACAACACAGCTAGTAATGGCGTTAACACCCGATGCAGTCCGAAATTGATATTTAAATTTCGCGGATATAATTTACAAAATAATGTTTCGGACTGCATCGGGTGTTAACGCCATTACTAGCTGTGTTGTCGTCACTTCCGTAAAGGGAGACTGACTGGTTGTTGTGATCGTAGCTTAATTTGAGTTCGGATATAAATTTCCGAGTAATGCGTGCGCAACAGTTAATAAATGATGGCCAGCTAAGAAGAAAAATAATTTCTGAAACGATGACACAAAGGCTTGTAGCAGTAAAGCAATGCATATTTCAGGGAGAACAGGGATTTCCTCGAGAGGGTAGGCGGTGACCTAGATTTTCGATCTTTTACTTGCTTACCTTTTAGTATTTATAAGGCCGAGGTACGATATTTTTTTCAAATTAAGCATGCGATTGTAATACAATAATTTACTCGTCTATAATGAAACATTTGAATTAGAAATATCATAATCATGTCCACAAGTACCTGTGCCTCAAAGATGGCTGTAGCTGCACCGGAACCTGATGACAAATTTGCAGAGTTGAAGGGTATGATTAACCAGATAGCTGCTGATGTTAATGCATTGAAGAACAAACATCGAGATAAGGACAGAAACCCCATAAATAGAGGTAATCACTCTTCTTCCAAACCGAGACAGAATCAGGATGATAGAGAGGAACCTGTCTGCTGGAGGTGTGGACAGACAGGACATTTAATAATTAATTAAATAAGTATTTATATAATAATCCGAATTGTTATGTTAATGACCGCAGCGACTAAACAACAACTGTTCTGAATGCATAATGATATAATTAGATTATCTGACCACACGGGAACCTTGTACGATGTTTACTTGCCGAAATATTCGCAATTTAATTCCAATCCAAACCGCCTCGCAGCTTCAGGTGGCCATCTGTGTTAAAATCAAAGCATCTGTGCGTTTTAAAGAGCCAGGATTGCAAAGCTTCTAAACGATCTTGTGATACAAATGTTAAGATTATAATTGAAACGAAATATGAATTTTAAAATAATTTGATTTCAATTACTTATGCTTAGGTTAGCGAATTGTAGCAATTATTTACGATGGAAATTAAATGTTGCACTCAATACAGATCACACTATTTTTATTTAGACATTTTTTATTTCTTTCACTTCATTTCATTTTAAGCGTTGTTTTAGATTTCCCAATAAATTCGCGGGAAATGAATTTGATGACGTACCGGAAGCCCACATGCTATTAGAACGTGACCCGGAAAACATGACGATAATAAAAACAGAAGATCATTGAACATTATCGGATTATTTTCGCATTTTTTGAGACACCAATGTGCTAAAATACAACGGAAGGTAACACTGATTTTGTTCATAGCTATCATATCATTACTATCAGGTAAAACGAACATTTATGGCGAAAATAGCAGTATTTCCTTCACCTAGTTTGGCTAGACCTACTTTCGTTTTACAGTTTACATATACATATTTATTACATTTTTACCAGTGAAATATCAAAAATTATTCATTCTATAAAAGTGATATTTTTCACTAGTGAAGAATATCATATTTTTCACTAGTGAAAAATATCACTTTTGCTGATTTGACCAATCAAATTAATGATTAGAAAATACCAAAATAATTGACCAATCAGAAAGCCCGACATATATGTCAGCACCTGGACAGGGGAAACTACTTTTTTGTTTACAAATTATCGCTGTAGTCCTAGTTAGCATACGGGGTAGGGGTTTTGTTGATAAAAAATGTAATAAACAGAATATCTAACAGTGTCTTCAGTAAAACCAAATATATTTCACTCGTGGGGCTAATATTTTGATATTTTTCACTCGTGCTGCGCACTCGTGAAAACTATCAAAATATTAGCCCCACTCGTGAAATATATTTGGTATTACTGAAGACACTGTTAGATATCCTCTATGTATTGTATGGTCATATAAATGATTCACCTTCTCAACCATAGTCGATCTAATTACTTATCCGCGGGATTTTTCCTTTAAGAATATTTGTACTTCTCATGTACAGTGCATCTTTGTTTAAAATTGACTGGTCTGCAGGTCTGATCTTACTACCCTCAGGTGACCCTGACCACAGTGCCACCGTGCAGTCTGTATCCACGGCAGATTCGTCAAGATGATTACAATTTTCTACCTTCTGGCAGAGACGTCGTGTATATGATATACACGTCTGCTTCTAGCACGTTGTGTCTCCACCCCCCTGTTT
>NW_022979516.1:0-41881 GCF_902652985.1 Pecten maximus
GAACCGGAAAATGATTTAAAAACCTGATAAAAATGCGTTCTTTTTTCATTCAAACCAGTATCAATTCATCACTAACATTGAGCCACATCATCGCCAATACTTTTGCAAACAATAATTCCTTTTACAATTATGCCACGGTTATCAAAGGTTGATAGAGGATGTGCTATAGCGATGCTTCTGGCAGGGAACACGCAACTTCACGTCGCTCGACAATTCAGAGTTCACAAATCGACTATTAGTCGATTAGTTTCACGTCTTAACGCAACAGGAAGAGTCGATGACCAGCCGAGATCAGGACGTCCACGCGTAACGTCGCGACGTCAAGACCGGGTTCTTAGGTAGCACACCACAGTAAGACAGCCTGGCCATGGGCAATTTTTTTGTTAAGCAAATAACTCCTGTATTATGATATGCATAAAAAATGAAAAAATAAATGTACACTATAATTGGTATATTCAGTATGAAGTAGTACATACAGGCTTCACATTTATTAAAACAAAAATCAATAAATTGGTTCCGGATTTTAAATATCCGGATTTTCCGAACGTGTGTTTACACAGGAAATTTAGTTTTGCCTACAGCGCAAAATGGCAGCCCACAGAAAAGGTAAGATAGCGGAAAAACTTAATTTACAACATATGTCCAAACAAGATTAATTCTGTCTTTGGGATAGAGATATTTAATTTTAAATAGGTTTCAGGAAAAAAATTGTGTAGAGAATTGTGCCATTTTGGGTCAAATATCATAATATTTTGCAATTTTTGAGAATTTTTTAAGCTGTTACCATGGTATTCACAGCTCTAAAAATCACAGAAAATATCAGTTTACTTATCCTTCAGAGCTCTATTAAAATTGCAAATGTTGTACAGATTTCAAATATATATACTTTATTAGAGGTTATATGTAAGGTTAACTGGCAATGTTTACATATCTAAAACATGTGCCATATTTTTCAGAATTTGGCATTTTTACTGTACACTGCTACCTTATAAGGGCTGAAAAATGTTATTTTTTGGAAATTGTGCTTAATTATGCTTGATTAAGCTTCATTTTAATTCATTATTGCTCAAAAATGCATAAAAACAATCTAAAACTTGTTTATTATCTGGCTTGTCATATTAGAGGAATCAAGGGAGGTAACTCGCATATCTACCCATTTTAAGGGTGGGTTAATTAAGCATAATGTTAATGAGTCAGTGTAAATTGAAAAGATATTCTATGTTTTATAACAAACCCAATATAACTTATTGGGTATCTAACAAACCATATAGACTGAATTCTGGTTAGTTTTACCTGATTTATTACCCCGTATCCATGGAAACTATTACAGTAAGTGTTATTTTTTGAAATATTTGGTGAAACCATTATTTTCAGTTTATTTATACAATGGTAAGCATGTAATTTCAATGGCTTGAGTGTACGGTTGATGCAATATTGTCAATTATGGTCATTCACTTAGGTAAAGCAGAAAAAATAGCATTTTCCGCATAAAATGGGATCAGCGGACACTTTCATATGATCATTGGTACATATCTGAATAACCGGGGTGGAAACAGATGATTGTGATGTCATAGGCATGACATTTTGAAATCTTGGATGTCATGCCATGATTTACCAGTTAGAATATTGCATGTGTTGCTAAGCTGAGGTTTGGAAAGGAATTTGGTTATTTATTATGACACCATTGAGTATTTATGACGTCATAGATACCATCTGATGACGTCATAGTTACTGATGACGTCATGGTAACTATGACGTCATATTACAAGGCTAAATTTGATAGTTGTATAGTATTTTTTGCTTGATTACATGCACAGAGACTCAAAGTACCACATTCAACTCAAAACACAACTTTATTCAAGAGATATACAGAATTATGGGAGTTTTCATCTTTAAAATTACCTCCCCTTATTACTGGATTGGGAGAAAAAGTTGCCAAAATACACCTCTCAGGGAAATCAGCAATACTCGGTGACTATTAAAGATACACGGTAACCGGATATGTCATTTTGTTCGTCGGAACATGTTCTAGACATTCATGGGGTTTTTAGTAAAATTAGAATTTAAAAAAGTGATGTATAAGGTAGCACACCACAGTAAGACAGCCTGGCCATGGGCAATTTTTTTGTTAAGCAAATAACTCCTGTATTATGATATGCATAAAAAATGAAAAAATAAATGTACACTATAATTGGTATATTCAGTATGAAGTAGTACATACAGGCTTCACATTTATTAAAACAAAAATCAATAAATTGGTTCCGGATTTTAAATATCCGGATTTTCCGAACGTGTGTTTACACAGGAAATTTAGTTTTGCCTACAGCGCAAAATGGCAGCCCACAGAAAAGGTAAGATAGCGGAAAAACTTAATTTACAACATATGTCCAAACAAGATTAATTCTGTCTTTGGGATAGAGATATTTAATTTTAAATAGGTTTCAGGAAAAAAATTGTGTAGAGAATTGTGCCATTTTGGGTCAAATATCATAATATTTTGCAATTTTTGAGAATTTTTTAAGCTGTTACCATGGTATTCACAGCTCTAAAAATCACAGAAAATATCAGTTTACTTATCCTTCAGAGCTCTATTAAAATTGCAAATGTTGTACAGATTTCAAATATATATACTTTATTAGAGGTTATATGTAAGGTTAACTGGCAATGTTTACATATCTAAAACATGTGCCATATTTTTCAGAATTTGGCATTTTTACTGTACACTGCTACCTTAGGTTGGCACACCTGCGTAACAGGAGATTAACGGCCGCTGAAACGGCAAGGAATACGATTGGTAATCATAACCGTCGAATTCATCCCCAAACAGTGATCAACAGACTGCGTGAGGCTAATTTGCGTGCAAGGCGACAGTACGTTGGTTTACCACTAACACCGCAACGTCGAGCACGTCGTATGCAATGGGCAACGGCACATATGCCCAGACGTTTTCCTATGAGACGTTGGAGGTCTATGCTCTTCACCGATGAATCTCGATTCACGTTATTTCGAGCAGATGGCCGTCAACGTGTGTACCGGCGTCGAGGCGAACGTTTTGCTGACGCCTGTGTTTTGGAACACGACCGATTTGGGGGTGGATCAGTTATGGTTTGGGCGGGAATCTCCCATGGTTTGAAGACGCCTTTGGTGATAGTCAATGGGAATTTAACGGCCGTACGCTATCGGGATGAGATCCTTAGGCCCCATGTTGTGCCGTTTGTTAGGCAGCATCATCTAACCTTTCAGCAAGATAACGCGAGACCACACGTTGCAAGAGTCTGTAGAGACTTTCTTGCGACACAGAACATTGTTCCTATAGATTGGCCTCCATATAGCCCCGACCTGTCCCCAATCGAGCATTTGTGGGATGAATTAGACAGAAGAATTCGAAATCGCCGTAACCCCCCAAATACCCTCCCTCAGTTAGCAAATGCACTCGTCCAAGAATGGAATAACATTCCAATACGGAAAGTCAATGCCCTGATGAACTCAATGCAACAAAGAATTAGAGATGTGATAACTGTTCGAGGAGGACACACACGATATTAGGGCACGGTTTCAAAACTGCTGCCATTTCAACTTGGATTCACGTAGGGTACTACCAATCATGACCTTCTAGCAAAGTGACCTGTTCTTAAAAATCTCTAAACATTTAAAGGATGTTACATCAATATTCAATATTAACTATTACATATGAAATTTAAACATAATGCTCACAAGTATTATTTTATTAAACCTACAATTTGAAGTTGCGTTTCTTTTTCGTTTCAGTATATATATGTTTTTCAGTTCTTTTGTGAACCAGTGAAGTTTGTCAAAGTAATTCATGTATGGCAAATGATTAACGATAAATAGTATACAAATGCATACAATGAATAAAAAATTCTATTGTAACACACATGCATGAAATACACATGTGTTAGATTTTTTTTTTTTTTTTTTAAAGGAAGACATTCTTGTCCTCTCCCTTTTTTGTCAACTTTCTATGCCACGGAGTACTATGTCCTCAAACGTGTCACAGGATATAGCGTATGGCATAGAAGTCTCGAGTAATGTGTGCCCAAAAAAGTAGCATTATAAACCGGCCTTGTTCAGAAATCTGGATGAAAAGTATTTCTTAATTATATCATTAGATGATTTGAAATTGCGTCTTGTTCCGGGTTCAGAAGTAAGACTGTGTACTAAAAGTGGCATTGGGAATGGTGTATGGTTCAGAAGTCCGAAGTAAGTACTTTGTCCTCAAAATTATCATAAGAACTGGGCTCTGGGTCAGAAGTCTGAAATCATTACTGTGTCCACAAAAGTATTGCCAGAAAGCCGTCTAGTTCAAAGGTCTGGAGTAATATGTTTCCTAAAAGGTAGCATTGGAAATAGTGTCTGGTTTAAGTTTAGGGGTAAATACTTTGTCTTCAAACGTGTTATTAGAAATGGTGTCTGGTTTAGAAGTCTGGAGCAAGAACTTTATCATTTTAAAGTGTCAACAGAAATAGCTTCTGGTCCGGAAGTCTGGAATAATATGTGTCATGAAAGTATTATTAGAAATGGCGTTTAGTCTAGAAGTATTTAGTAATTATTGTGTCCTCTTACCTATCCCTTGGTATAAGTCTTGAGTACATAATTTGCCCTCAATAGTACCATTGAGAGTTGCGTGTCGTTCGGAGCTAAGGAGTAAGTTCTGTGTTATTAGAAAGTCTGGATTGAGTCTGCGCCCTTACAAATATCAACATAAATGGCATCTAAAACATAACTTTCAAAATATATATGTTTTTCAGTTCTATTGTGAACCTGTGAAGTTTTTTTTAAAGTAATTCATGTATGGCAAATGCTTAACGATAAATAGTACGGGAAACGTAAATCCTGCCCATTGCTATCTCTATTGTAATATTCTTACAGCGACCCCTTAGGCATCGTAAATAGAGGTGGAACTGGAGTTCAAAATGGCGTCTCGTTCCAGAGACGATGGTTGGGATTCATCTGATGAAGACACAATTTCGGGTAAGTAATCATTCATAGCTATTTGTGGTTTATTTCACGTCCAAACACCTATTAAAATCATGAATATGACCTGTACATAGTCATATATTGAAATAATACCCGTTTATGTTTTGAGAAATCGTCACTTTTTCCTTGTATAGGAAGACCAATTTATGATTTCATGTTGCAGATGCTTCGCTTGATGACTGAATTGAGTCTATAGGGGTCATCATAATTCTTAATCTCGATATCAAAACCATGTTGAAAGTTCAACAGGACAGTTTTGTTGTTGTGCCTAAAGATAAGGAACATGATAGTTTGACCTCATCTGTAAACAATGCTGCAAATTCTGAACTAGACTTCCTGATAACCAGATAACCCAGGGAACACATTACAAAATTGTCAGTAGAGGAAAACACTTACTCAAAAGTTTTTTTGTTTTTTTTTTTTTATTAGTTCCAGACAAACATAAACAACAATACTCTCTTAATTACGTACGTGGAATCAATTTTTATGAATACTCATACATTTTTGGTGTATTTTAAATGTACTATTACATTCTTAATTATTGGGCTGTATAGTGTACGTAGAATTGAAACAATCAACCAATGAATATATTGACTGGAGCTAATTGAAAAATGGGATTTGGGGATAGTTGGGATAAAAAGTAGAAGCTGATTTAGAAAAGTAGGAGAAGAAGAAACGAGATTTTCAACGAAGGCAAAGGCAATTTCTGAAAGGGTGACAAAAATAAATGACTATTGCTAATTAAACATTTAATGGGGAAAACAAGTTGATACGGTTTTTACATCCTTGATCCTCCGCTCTGACAGATCATTCTTTTATCGACGGAATTAGTGAAGCCTACAGAGAGATATCAAATCCCCGAAAATACACATTTGTAGCTTTATTTTACTGTATATTTTTATGTCTGTTGAACATGACAAGATTGCATTTCTTCTTAAAATCATGATAGTATATTTTGGTTATTTTACTTTTGCATCAACTATCAAAATATACTTTGCTGATAGAGTAATTATCGATACAATTTTCAACATCGCCCGTGCATCTAGACTGTATATTTGATACTTTTAACATATGGAATATTGTCTTGTAATTAATCCGAGAAACGTATGCTATGTATAATATTCTTCAGAAATTGAATACATGCGTATTTCTACATATTAGTTCTACAGATCTATAGAAGGGAACACAATTACAACACATCAACAGAAATCTACAACTGTCATTATATTAGTTTTTCTGAAGTAAGTGGAGTTCGAATTAATAATCGCCATCGACTTTGGCATCGGCGTCGTCGTTTAAGTAAGGTGGCGGTTTATCTCACGACCAGGGCTGTTACACGCTTATATGTTATTACAATTAATAATCACTTCGGAAATTCCCTATTATCACATCAAACATTGTATTGGACTGCTCGGTGATGTGTACAAAAAGTTTGTCACGCATGCGTACTTGAACTATTCAAGCCGATGCGATGTTGTAGTCAGGGATATTCATCATTTTGGACTAACCTGTTTGTAATGAGCAACCATATGTGTTGTTCATACCTGAAAGACACTTCCATGTAACTAATGAACCATCGGTATAAACAATCTTTTTAGTTTACATTCAATGGTACAGATATCGTAATTTATGCAAATACAGTAAGTTCGAATTCTCCTTACGTGGGGAATCATTGATCACAACCGAATACATGTGAATAACAAGCCGCTGTCCTAAAAAGGCCTTGAAGCCCCGTCTACTTTAAACGAACTGTCCTATGAGGAAACTTTTTACTCCATGAATTTGTGGTTTATTTGTATCTAGATAACCTACTATTGATACATTTCGCATTAGTGTTATACTTTCATCGTATCAGATAGGATTTAACGGCAATACTCAAAGGTTTGATATTGATATAGATATACACGTACTATAGTGTAAGATATATATTGAATTCGATATAATCGACGACGATTTTTTAAAAATCAAACTGGAATGTATACAAAGCACAATCATTGATAAGTCATCTTCTTTGTAAGAATAATTAGTTGGAAATATGATTTTGAATGATTTTTATTCATTTCGGAAAATTAATACATGATATATAATCTGCTGAAAAAATCAACAATGGGGCGGATTAATATATATTGTACTATTTATTGTTTTTTTGTCTTGATCATTAATATCTTAATACTCCAAATAAATTAATATTGCACAAGTGTATATGTATTATAATCTTAAACATGGTGTTAGTGAATCTATCACATAATTCTGCTGTTGATAATATGGTAGTTTTTATATAAAATGCCAAGACCGATGAAATCTTCTAAACATACACAACAGTCTGATTATTATTTTGTGTATTATTTAATAATTAACACAAATGACATGGTATAATTTCACATTGAAATGGTTGATTATTATTCCATACTTGAAAATCCATTTTCGATCAACATATTTGATTGTGAATTGATAGTAAGATAGTAAACGCTTTCAACCGTTTATATTGTGACACCAGTGATACATTGGTTAAAAAATATATTGAAAGATATTTTTCATCAAACGTGACAGCAGGAAGTAAGTTATAGTTTGGTCCAGTTAAATTCATGGAATATCATCAATAGTTAAATCTTTGATATTGACATATATTATAGTAGAATATCCTTACGGAAATATAACATGCGATGTAGTTAGTTTTGAAAATAAAATGTCAATGTTAATGCAGGTTGAACTGCAATTCTGTTGTTAATGTTTCATTATAGTTATACAATGGACATAATACATTCTCCTAGTGAAATACAAACTATCAGATCTTTTGACATTTTAATGATAGGAAATGTTATATTGTTTTTCATCCCTCTGACTACTGGTGAACCTGATTACAGAATGTAACTACTTGTTTTATTTCTATGTCTGATAATACGCATTTTCCTACATATTGTTTCCATAAAATGGTGATTGAATATAATTATTAAAAGAATTTCGGCACTTAAAGCTTGAAGCATGATGAGAGTAAAACTAGCACCTTTGTCTTATGTGGATAAATTCAGTTTTGCCTGATCAAACTACAAGACGAATCAAATATCCTAGAACATATTCATCTTTTTAGAGATTCCGTATACTGTATTAATCTAGGGCAAAAAAGTCATAATTCAATTCTTTTGAAAATGAATGAATTTATTACTACGTCATTTACCTATCAGATATTTGATCTTTTGTTTTCAAATAGTAACTATTTATACAATATTCAATATCTCATATGTGTCTTGCTTCTTTTAAGCTACCTTTCCCATATTTATTATAGTACTCAGTATCGGTATTCATACCAAGATACATGTGTTCTTTTTTATTTGTGCGATGAATATACTCCAGCAAATTAATATGGCATATATATCATAATCTTAAACATGGTTATAGTGAATCTGTCACATAATTCTATTGTTGATAATATAAGTATTTTTCCTATAAAATGCCAAGACCGAGGCAATCTTCTGAACATACACAGCTGTCTGATTAATCTTTTGTGTACTGTTGAATGTTAGATACAAATGACATTATATCATTTTTTTTAATTAAGAATGTTGATATTACAGAAGTATATATCAACTATAAAAATGCTACTATTTTCATACTCATTTTATAAACGTATTTCACATTGAAATTATTGATTTTCAATCCATACTTTGAAATACATTTCAGATCAACATTTTTTATTGTGATTTGATAGTAAACGTTTTCAACTATTTATATTATTTGCATAAATGACACCAAAATCGTGCATTCAGGTGTTATTCATACGCGACCGGATGTACGGACCGGATCCCCCGGAACTACTTGCAACCAATGTAAACAAATGGCATCTTAGCAGTGCTCATCATGCTATCGGATAGAGTACGAGACCAGAAAACAAATTCTTAACAAAACAATTAAAGCATTAAGTGGTGCAGTATCGTGTCTAACGCATCCTAAACTTGAAACAGCCATGGTACCCGTCACAAGCAACGTTGTTGCTGAAGCTCGTCTAACTCCCTAAGCCACTGTCACTTCTCTCATTGGTCGTATCCCTGACACCGGTGCTGTTGTAGCTACTACAACCTGTAATCAGGTTTCCATGCAATCAAAGAACATGTTTACACCTGTTTTTTGGCGAATTCCACTTTCTCCCACTTTTTTTTGCCAATCAGCACGCGAATCACAATAGGCTATTCAGTTTGTTGACTTCTGGCAATGGAAACATCGGTAAAAGTAAAGTTGAATTCGAAAAGAAACTAATATAGAAAACGTAAGTATACGCATTAAACAGTCTTTTTTATGGATTATATGGTCTAGCGCGCATTATGAAGATTGTATGCAAAGCTCTGGCATCTACATAAAAAGACAGTTTAATGCTTAAATATTATAATCTTAAACATAGTTATATTGAATCTGTCACGATATTCTGTTGTTGATAACATAAGTATTTTTTCATATAAAATGTAAAGACCAACGGAATAGTCTTAGCATACGCAACTGTCTGATCATTCTTCAGTGTTTCATTTAATGTGAGACACAAATTACATGATATTATTTATTTTGAAATAAAAAAATGTCGATTTTACAAAAGTATATCGTTCTTTAGGAACCAAACTATCTGTTTAAATGCTTCCATTTTGATGTACCTTTAAAAAAAATAGTAGTTCATTTCAGAATGATTGATTTTCAATCCTTACGTTGAAATACATTTTCGATCAAAATATTTGATTGTGATTTGATAGTAAAGGCTGATAACCGTTTATATTGGAACATTAGTGATAAAAGGTTTGAAAATATATTGAAACAAATTTGTTATTAATCGTGAGAAAAAGAAGTAAGTTATTGTTTTGTCCTCTACGAAACCGAACCTTTGCATATTCCTTAAAATCGATTTCATAAAAGGGAGATGCAGAACAATTCTTGAAATATCATCGATAGTTAAAGCTTCGATATAGAAAAAGATCCATGTTAAAAATAGCATGCGATGTAGTTTATTTGGAGAATAAAACACAGTTGTTAATGCAGATATAACTGCAATTAGGTTATTAATGTTTAATTTCATTATAAAATGAACATTATAAATGCTACTCGTGAAATACAAATTATCAGATTATTTGACATTGTATTGATTATATATGTAATGTTGTTTTTCATCCCCCTGACTACCGGTGAACATGATTACAGAAAGTAAGTAATACTTTTGTTTCTATGTCTGATATGAACATTCCTACTTATTGATTTCTGTAAAAGGTTGATTAATTACAATTATAAAAAGGATTTCGACACTTTAAGTTTTGATATTAGAAATTATTGATACATCAAAATTTGATATATGAGGATAGTAAAATTTGCAACTTAATCTAATGTTGGTTAACTCAGTTTTACCTGATCAAACTCCAGGACATACTGAATCCCCGAAAACATATACATCTGTCTAATTTTTCTATATGATTTCCGAAAATCAGGCAAAAATGTCATGATTGCAATTCTTTTGAAAATGAATTAATGGATAACTGCGTCATTTTAGGAACAACTTCAGTTCTCTGTAGATTCTTTTTCAAATAGTAATTATTTATACAATATTCAATATCTCATATGTGTCTGACTTCTTTTAAGCAACCTTTTTAGGTCATCTGACCCGAAGGGTCAGGATGACCTATAGTCATCATGTTTCGTCCGTCGTCGTGCGCCGTGCGCCGTGCGCCGTCCGTCGTGCGCCGTCCGCAGTGCGTAAACTTTTCACATTTCAAACTTCTTCTCAAGTTCCACCAGTGGGATTGAGCTGAAACTTGCCTGAAATGATGCTTGGATGGTCCTGACCAAGTGTTGTTATTTTTTGGGTCAGTCTGAAATCCAAGATGGCCGCCATGGCCGCCATTTTGAAAACACATTTGAAACTTCTTCTCAAGTTCCACTGGTGAGATTGAGCTGAAACTTGCCTGAAATGATCCTGGGATGGTCCTGACCAAGTGTTGTTATTTTTCAAGTCGGTCAGAAATCCAAGATGGCCGCTATGGCAACCATCTTGAAAAACACATTTTAAACTTCTTCTCCAGTTCCACTGGTGCGATTGAGCTGGAAATTGGTGAGGATGTTAAGGAAGGAGAGCCGATAAAGTGTTGTTATTTTTCGGCTTCGTAAAAACTTCAACATTGCAGCCACGGCAGCCATTTTGTAAAATGATTGCGCAATCATGTTCTTCTTAATAACACCTATTTCAAACTTCTTCTCAAATTCCACCAGTGGGATTCAGCTCTAACTTACCAGTAATGATCCTGGGATGGTCCTGACCAAGTGTTGTTATTTTTCAAGTCGGTCAGAAATCCAAGATGGCCGCTATGGAAACCATCTTGAAAAACACATTTTAAACTTCTTCTCCAGTTCCACTGGTGCGATTGAGCTGGAAATTGGTGAGGATGTTAAGGAAGGAGAGCCAATAAAGTGTTGTTATTTTTCGGCTTCGTAAAAACTTCGACATTGCAGCCACGGCAGCCATTTTGTAAAATGATTGCGCAATCATGGTTCTTCTGAACAACACCTATTTCAAACTTCTTCTCAAATTCCACCAGTGGGATTCAGCTCTAACTTACCAGAAATGATCCTGAGATAGTCCTGACCAAGTGTTGTTATTTTTCAAGTCGAACAGAAATCCAAGATGGCCATCATGGCAACCATCTTGAAAAACACATTTTAAACTTCTTCTCCAGTTCCACTGGTGCCATTGAGCTGGAAATTGGTGAGGATGTTAAGGAAAGAGAGGTAACAAAGTGTTGTTATTTTTCGGCCTCGTAAAAACTTTGACATGGCAGCCATGGTGGCCATTTTGTAACATGATTGCGCAATCATGTTTTTCCTGAACAACACATATTTCAAACTTCTTCTAAAATTCCACCTGTGGGATTTGGCTCTAACTTACCAGAAATGATCCTGAGATGGTCATGGCCAAGTGTTATTATTTTTAAGGTAGGTCAGAAATCCAAGATGGCCACCATGGCCAACAGTGCCACTAAACCTGCAGAGAATGTATACTACAATATTATAAGGGTCTTTAATTTAGAGTCAGATGACCGTTAAGGCCCCTGGGCCTCTTGTTCATATTTATTATAGTACTTAGTATCTGCTTTTCATACCAATATACATGTGGTTTTTAATTTGTGTGAGGAAAATACTCCAGATTATTTAATATGGTACATATATTATATTTTTAAACATGGTTATAGTGAATGTGTCACGATATTCTGTTGTTGATAACATAAGTATTTTTCCTATAAAGTGTCAAGACCAACGGAATAGTCTTAGCATACGCAACTGTCTGATCATTCTTCTGTGTTTCATTTAATGTGAGACACAAATTACATGATATCATTTATTTTGAAATAAAAAAAAATGTCAATTTAACACAAGTATATCGTTCTTTAGGAACCAAACTATCTATCTAAATGCTTCCATTTTGATGTACCTTTGAAAAACGTAGTTCATTTTGAAATGATTGATTTTCAATCCTTACGTTGAAATACATTTTCGATCAAAATATTTGATTGTGATTTGATAGTAAAGGCTGAAAACCGTTTATATTGGAACATTAGTGATAAAAGGTTTGAACATATATTGAAACAAGTTTTTTCTATTAAACGCGAGGAAAAGAAGTAAGTTATTGTTTTGTCCTCTACGAAACCGAACCTTTGTATATTCCTTAAAATCGATTTCGTAAAAGGGAGATGCAGAACAATTCTTGAAATATCATCGATAGTTAAAGCTTCGATATAGTAAAAGATCCATGTTGAAAATAGCATGCGATGTAGTTAATTTGGAGAATAAAACACAGTTGTTAATGCAGGTATAACTGCAATTAGGTTATTAATGTTTAATTTCATTATGAAATGAACATTATAAATGCTACTCGTGAAATACAAATTATCATATTATTTGACATTGTATTGATTATACATGTAATGTTGTTTTTCATCCCCCTGACTACCGTTGAACATGATTACAGAAAGTAAGTAATACTTTTGTTTCTATGTCTGATATGAACATTCCTACTTTTGATTTCTGTAAAAGGTTGATTAATTACAATTATAAAAAGGATTTCGACACTTTAAGTTTTGATATTAGAAATTATTGATACATCAAAATTTGATATATGAGGATAGTAAAATTTGCAACTTAATCTAATGTTGGTTAACTCAGTTTTACCTGATCAAACTCCAGGACATACTGAATCCCCGAAAACATATACATCTGTCTAATTTTTCTATATGATTTCCGAAAATCAGGCAAAAATGTCATGATTGCAATTCTTTTGAAAATGAATTAATGGATAACTGCGTCATTTTAGGAACAACTTCAGTTCTCTGTAGATTCTTTTTCAAATAGTAATTATTTATACAATATTCAATATCTCATATGTGTCTGACTTCTTTTAAGCAACCTTTTTCATATTTATTATAGTACTTAGTATCTGCTTTTCATACCAATATACATGTGGTTTTTAATTTGTGTGAGGAAAATACTCCAGATTATTTAATATGGTACATATATTATATTTTTAAACATGGTTATAGTGAATGTGTCACGATATTCTGTTGTTGATAACATAAGTATTTTTCCTATAAAGTGTCAAGACCAACGGAATAGTCTTAGCATACGCAACTGTCTGATCATTCTTCTGTGTTTCATTTAATGTGAGACACAAATTACATGATATCATTTATTTTGAAATAAAAAAAAATGTCAATTTAACACAAGTATATCGTTCTTTAGGAACCAAACTATCTATCTAAATGCTTCCATTTTGATGTACCTTTGAAAAACGTAGTTCATTTTGAAATGATTGATTTTCAATCCTTACGTTGAAATACATTTTCGATCAAAATATTTGATTGTGATTTGATAGTAAAGGCTGAAAACCGTTTATATTGGAACATTAGTGATAAAAGGTTTGAACATATATTGAAACAAGTTTTTTCTATTAAACGCGAGGAAAAGAAGTAAGTTATTGTTTTGTCCTCTACGAAACCGAACCTTTGTATATTCCTTAAAATCGATTTCGTAAAAGGGAGATGCAGAACAATTCTTGAAATATCATCGATAGTTAAAGCTTCGATATAGTAAAAGATCCATGTTGAAAATAGCATGCGATGTAGTTAATTTGGAGAATAAAACACAGTTGTTAATGCAGGTATAACTGCAATTAGGTTATTAATGTTTAATTTCATTATGAAATGAACATTATAAATGCTACTCGTGAAATACAAATTATCATATTATTTGACATTGTATTGATTATACATGTAATGTTGTTTTTCATCCCCCTGACTACCGTTGAACATGATTACAGAAAGTAAGTAATACTTTTGTTTCTATGTCTGATATGAACATTCCTACTTTTGATTTCTGTAAAAGGTTGATTAATTACAATTATAAAAAGGATTTCGACACTTTAAGTTTTGATATTAGAAATTATTGATACATCAAAATTTGATATATGAGGATAGTAAAATTTGCAACTTAATCTAATGTTGGTTAACTCAGTTTTACCTGATCAAACTCCAGGACATACTGAATCCCCGAAAACATATACATCTGTCTAATTTTTCTATATGATTTCCGAAAATCAGGCAAAAATGTCATGATTGCAATTCTTTTGAAAATGAATTAATGGATAACTGCGTCATTTTAGGAACAACTTCAGTTCTCTGTAGATTCTTTTTCAAATAGTAATTATTTATACAATATTCAATATCTCATATGTGTCTGACTTCTTTTAAGCAACCTTTTTCATATTTATTATAGTACTTAGTATCTGCTTTTCATACCAATATACATGTGGTTTTTAATTTGTGTGAGGAAAATACTCCAGATTATTTAATATGGTACATATATTATATTTTTAAACATGGTTATAGTGAATGTGTCACGATATTCTGTTGTTGATAACATAAGTATTTTTCCTATAAAGTGTCAAGACCAACGGAATAGTCTTAGCATACGCAACTGTCTGATCATTCTTCCGTGTTTCATTTAATGTGAGACAAAAAATTACATGATTTCATATATTTTGAAATCAAGAATGTCGATTTAACACATGTTTATCGTTCTTTTACGAACCAAACTATCTATTTAAATGCTTCCATTTTGATGTACTTTCAAAAAACGTAGTTCATTTTGAAATGATTGATTTTCAATCCATACGTTGAAATACATTTTCGATCAAAATATTTGATTGTGATTTGATAGTAAACGCTGATAACCGTTTATATTGGAACATTAGTGATAAAAGGTTTGAACATATATTGAAACAAGTTTTTTCTATTAAACGCGAGGAAAAGAAGTAAGTTATTGTTTTGTCCTCTACGAAACCGAACCTTTGTATATTCCTTAAAATCGATTTCGTAAAAGGGAGATGCAGAACAATTCTTGAAATATCATCGATAGTTAAAGCTTCGATATAGTAAAAGATCCATGTTGAAAATAGCATGCGATGTAGTTAATTTGGAGAATAAAACACAGTTGTTAATGCAGGTATAACTGCAATTAGGTTATTAATGTTTAATTTCATTATGAAATGAACATTATAAATGCTACTCGTGAAATACAAATTATCATATTATTTGACATTGTATTGATTATACATGTAATGTTGTTTTTCATCCCCCTGACTACCGTTGAACATGATTACAGAAAGTAAGTAATACTTTTGTTTCTATGTCTGATATGAACATTCCTACTTTTGATTTCTGTAAAAGGTTGATTAATTACAATTATAAAAAGGATTTCGACACTTTAAGTTTTGATATTAGAAATTATTGATACATCAAAATTTGATATATGAGGATAGTAAAATTTGCAACTTAATCTAATGTTGGTTAACTCAGTTTTACCTGATCAAACTCCAGGACATACTGAATCCCCGAAAACATATACATCTGTCTAATTTTTCTATATGATTTCCGAAAATCAGGCAAAAATGTCATGATTGCAATTCTTTTGAAAATGAATTAATGGATAACTGCGTCATTTTAGGAACAACTTCAGTTCTCTGTAGATTCTTTTTCAAATAGTAATTATTTATACAATATTCAATATCTCATATGTGTCTGACTTCTTTTAAGCAACCTTTTTCATATTTATTATAGTACTTAGTATCTGCTTTTCATACCAATATACATGTGGTTTTTAATTTGTGTGAGGAAAATACTCCAGATTATTTAATATGGTACATATATTATATTTTTAAACATGGTTATAGTGAATGTGTCACGATATTCTGTTGTTGATAACATAAGTATTTTTCCTATAAAGTGTCAAGACCAACGGAATAGTCTTAGCATACGCAACTGTCTGATCATTCTTCTGTGTTTCATTTAATGTGAGACACAAATTACATGATATCATTTATTTTGAAATAAAAAAAAATGTCAATTTAACACAAGTATATCGTTCTTTAGGAACCAAACTATCTATCTAAATGCTTCCATTTTGATGTACCTTTGAAAAACGTAGTTCATTTTGAAATGATTGATTTTCAATCCTTACGTTGAAATACATTTTCGATCAAAATATTTGATTGTGATTTGATAGTAAAGGCTGAAAACCGTTTATATTGGAACATTAGTGATAAAAGGTTTGAACATATATTGAAACAAGTTTTTTCTATTAAACGCGAGGAAAAGAAGTAAGTTATTGTTTTGTCCTCTACGAAACCGAACCTTTGCATATTCCTTAAAATCGATTTCGTAAAAGGGAGATGCAGAACAATTCTTGAAATATCATCGATAGTTAAAGCTTCGATATAGTAAAAGATCCATGTTGAAAATAGCATGCGATATAGTTAATTTGGAGAATAAAACAGTTGTTAATGCAGGTATAACTGCAATTAGGTTATTAATGTTTAATTTAATTATAAAATGAACATTATAAATGCTACTCGTGAAATACAAATTATCAGATTATTTGACATTGTATTGATTATATATGTAATGTTGTTTTTCATCACCCTGACTACCGTTGAACATGATTACAGAGCGTAAGTAATACTTTTGTTTCTATGTCTGATATGGATATTCCTACTTATTGATTCTGTAAAAGGTTGATTAATTACAATTATAAAAAAAAATCGACACTTTAAGTTTTGATATTAGAAATTATTGATACATCAAAACTTGATATATGAGGATAGTAAAATTTGCAACTTAATCTAATCTCAATTTTACCCGATCAAACTCCAAGACATATTGAATCCCCGAAAACATATACATCTGTCTAATTATTCTATATGATTTCCGAAAATCAGGCTAAAATGCCATGATTGCGATTCTTTTGAAAATGAATTAATTCATAACTACGTTATTTTAGGAACAACTTCAGTTCTCTGTAGATTCTTTTTCAAATAGTAATTATTTATACAATATTCAATATCTCATATGTGTCTGACTTCTTTTAAGTAACCTTTTTCATATTTATTATAGTACTTAGTATCTGCTGTTCATACCAACATATATTTGGTTTTTAATTTGTGTGATGAGCATACTCCAGATTATTTAATATGGTACATATATTATATTTTTAAACATGGTTATAGTGAATCTGTCACGATATTCTGTTGTTGATAGCATACGTATTTTTCCTATAAAATGTCAAGACCGACGGAATAGTCTTAGCATACGCAACTGTCTGATCATTCTTCCGTGTTTCATTTAATGTGAGACACAAATTACATGATATCATTTATTTTGAAATAAAAAAATGTCGATTTTCCACAAGTATATCGTTCTTTAGGAACCAAACTATCTATTTAAATGCTTCCATTTTGATGTACCTTTAAAAATAGTAGTTAATTTGTAAACTTTAATTTTCAATCTATACTTTGAAATACATTTTCGATCAACACATTTGATTGTGATTTGATGGTAAACGCTTTCAACCGTTTATATTTAAACAACAGTGAAACCTGGTTTGAAAATTTACTAGTGGGGTGACACCTGAAGGATGTCACAGAAAGAATGAAGCGTAGTAAGGGGCGATAAACTCTGATTCAGAGTGGTTTTCATCAAAACCACTTAATATATAAATTTCGACCAATAAGAAGTCTCTGTGTTAATCCCAATGCAACCAAATCCATCAAGTTGAAATTTGCAGGCGACTAATACACCAACATATCAAATTTTATAACAAGATGCACAATGGGCCTGTTTCGCTCACCTGGCTCAACAGCAACTTTGAAGTTGATTGAGGTCATTTCTAAAGATACTATGCTGATTACCTCTTTATTCAAATATCATAGTAAGCTAGGTTTATTCATATTAATAAATTCTCTAGTCCTTCATTCCAGCATTCTATTGGCCTAATATCAGGTCTCGGAGGCGTTTGGCTATTGCAAAATTATTGTTTACAGATTTAAGCCGATTTCATCCGTGTGACCTTGAACAAACTTTGTAGCCCTTCACCCCAGCATGCTACATGCCTAATATCAAGTCCTTGGGCCTCTTGGTTATTGAAAAGAAGTTGTTTGAAGATTATAGCCTATTTGAACAATGTGATCTTGAATGAAGGTCAAGGTCATTTATTTGAACAAACTTTTAGACCTTCACCCCAGCATGCTACAGGCCCAATATCAAGTAGCTGGGCTTCATGGTTATTGAGAAGAAGTCGTTTGAAGATTATAGCCTATTTGACCCATCTGACCTTGAATGAAGGTCAATGTCATTTATTTGAACAAACTTTGTAGCCCTTCACCCTAGCATGCTACATGCCAAATATAAAGTCCCTGGGCCTCTTGGTTATTGAGAAGAAGTCTTTTGAAGATTACAGCCTATTTGACCCATCTGACCTTGAATGAAGGTCAATGACATTTATTTGAACAAACTTTGTAGCCCTTTCCCCAGAATGCTACAAGCCTATTATCAAGTCCCTGTACCTCTTGGTTATTGAGAAGAAGCCATTTGAAGATTATAGCCTATTTGACCCATGTTACCTTGATTGAAGTACAAGGTCATTCATTTGAACAAACTTTGTAGCTCTTCACCCCAGCATGCTACAGGCCAAATATCAAGTCCCTGGGCCTCTTGGTTATTGAGAAGTCTTTTGAAGATTAAAGTCTATTTGACCCATGTGACCTTGAATGAAAGTCAAGGTCATTTATTTGAACAAACTTTGTAGCCCTTTACCCCAGCATGCTACAGGCCCAATATCAAGTCCCTGGGCCTCTTGGTTCTTGAGGGACCACGGAACCAAATGCTTTCCCATCGACGGTAATGTTAACGTTTATCACTGTACTGCTTAAATGGAGTTTACAACACTGGTCCAGTAGCAATAATTTTGAAGTTTGTCATCTCGGAAACCTCTAAATGGAATTATAAAAAATTCTACCAATTTGAACTTTTTTTATATGGGGGCCGCCATCTTGTATTGAAATCAGCACCAAAAATTCATCTAAATTAATAACAAAATACACACTTACTTACCTCCCCATGACAAAAACAGGCTAGCAAAAAAATAACTGTTTTTGTATATATTTAACATCTATATGTATTGCCCGACCCACATATCAAAACTTTGGAAATTTCTCTCATCTTAATATCCAATCAGTAGGCCCCGATGTATTCACCTTCCTATTAAATCTTCTCCCCAAACGGGGAAAACCCACATTCTATTTTGGATTTGGTTCTGTGGTCCCTATAGAATCGTACACATTTTTCAAATTTAACTTTTCTGGGACAGGATAGGACCATAGGGTATGATGTCCAAATAGGAAGTGGCTGGCTGCAAGTCTTGGGCTGGTAGGTCAAGTCTTCTATTGGTACCGGAGATGGAGATTCGTATTAGAAAAGGACATAAAAATTGAAACAAATTTTTAGTTAAAATAGAAATATCTTGCTGAATTTTAAATCAAGACAGATAACTTTTTGTCATATAAGAGTATTGATATTGTACTACTGAAAAATATAAACAAATAAGAAATACCCTGAAGATCAAGGGGAGATAACTCCATGCTATCTCCCCACCCCCCTTATTTCTCGCCTTTATCTTAAAAAAACGTAGGACAGGAGCATTTTTGTATATAATTGAGTCAAACACACACACACAGGACAGTGGGCCGGGCTAGGGACAACAAAACTACTAAAATAACCACATGAAATCGAACCGGGGTAGTGACAACAGAACAACCAATCACACCACGGGACTACGAAACACGCGTTATACAGCTACCATTGAAATAAATACTATATTTTCCTATTAACCTGGTCTATGGCCCCCTTTACACTGTACACAGGCCCATATTTTCATTATAAACAAGCTCAGAATCTAATTTCCTGCTTAAATTCTGCCAAAATACCTCCATGTTGAAAATACCAGCCGAATATGTTCAGATCGGTCCCGTAATCTGGTGTCCAGGAACGCTGAAGGGCATAAAATGTAAAATCCGGTAGCTCCCTATAGGGACCACGGAACCAAATGATTTCCCATCGACGGTAATGTTAACGTTTATCACTGTACTGCTTAAATGGAGTTTACAACACTGGTCCAGTAGCAATAATTTTGAAGTTTGTCATCTCGGAAACCTCTAAATGGAATTATAAAAAATTCTACCAATTTGAACTTTTTTTATATGGGGGCCGCCATCTTGTATTGAAATCAGCACCAAAAATTCATCTAAATTAATAACAAAATACACACTTACTTACCTCCCCATGACAAAAACAGGCTAGCAAAAAAATAACTGTTTTTGTATATATTTTACATCTATATGTATTGCCCGACCCACATATTAAAACTTTGGAAATTTCTCTCATCTTAATATCCAATCAGTAGGCCCCGATGTATTCACCTTCCTATTAAATCTTCTACCCAAACGGGGAAAACCCACATTCTATTTTGGATTTGGTTCTGTGGTCCCTTGAGAAGAAGTTGTTTAAATGATAATGGTCACCTGAGATTTGAAATATTTCAGTTGATGTAATTGACTCTTTTTGCATATCTGAGAGTAGAGAAGAAGATTTTTAGTTTTAGTCAATTTGGCCCTTTTTAGCCCCGCCCATCAGCCCCTGGGGGTCAGTTAGGGCCAACATGTGCATGCCATCAAACTGTCATCCCATGCTGACAATGTTTACAAAATTAGAATGAATCCCAATAGAAAAGAAATAAATTAAAGTCAAAAATGTGATTTCCCGATATAAACTATGGTAAAGTTTAGCCCCTCCCCAGGGGCAAACGTGAAACCCTTGGGTCATGAAATTTACAATTTTTGTAAAGCACCTTAAGACCCTTCCATCTATGAAGAGTATTTGATTCCAGCTCTAGAGTAGAGAGTAGAGAAGAAGATTTTTGAAGTTTTAGTCAATTTGACCCTTTTTGGCCCCGCCCCTCAGGCCCCTGGGGGTGGGGACCATATAATTTACAATTTTGGTTGACCTTTAACCATAGAAGCTTCCTGCTAAATTTCATAGAATTTGGTTTGTGAGTTTTGGAGAAGAAGTTGAAAATGTGAATTGTTTACGGACGCACGACGCACGACGACGGACAAAGGGGGATTAGAATAGGTCACTTGAGACTTTGTCTCAGGTGACCTAAAAAGTTGACGCCGGACAATTCGTTGATCAATAGCCTGAGTATGCAAATTTTGTGTCATATACGATAAAATGGCTTCCAATGTGAATCGACTGTGGTTGAAAACTATATCAGCTTCCGCAATGAAGAGAATAATAGGAAAATAGGTCAAACACAATCCTAGAATTAAACTGGGGAAGCAGTATAATAGATTGGAACTGTTCAAACATGAAAACAGCAGTAATACGGATGCTACGCTGCTGCTCGTATTCTGCTTGATTGCTGGAAAGTAGGTCATGCCAATCCCGGTAATATTTACACAAACTCGGTAATAGTTACACAAACTCAGTAATATTTACACAAAGTTGGTAAAAGTTACACAAACTCAGTAATATTTATACAGTCTGTACCAGTACATAGCTACTGTCACTATACTATATGTACAGTGTTTACACTTATTTGCACATAAATATGTGTGCCAGAATATATACAGAACATGTAATTTAACATTTCAAAACACTGTATAATATTATTATCCAACTAACCCAGATGGAATATTTGTGTTGCCTCGATTTCAAAACAGTCACATGATGATTTAAAAATAATTTCCACGCTAAATTTAGAGGGTCCGAACAACCAACTAAATTGAGTGATCAAGAGACATAGGGATCGATTGTGAACATGGGGACATCACAGAAATATAACTGTAAAGGAACAAAACACATACATTCAATGAAAATAGCAACGTTTATACTGTGATGTATCTTTAATATCGTGCCCAGATAAGCCATCCCAGATGACAAATTAGGAAATCAGCAAGTTTTAAAATATTTTAAGTGAATTTCAGCAATAATTTATGTAAATAAAGATTTAACCAGGTATAATAAATCATGTTATTCTTTTTAAATGATTTTTTTTCAATATCCTGTTATGTTTCAGTGTACATCAGTTTGGTCGGTTTCTGAAAATCAAGTGGCATTTCATACTCTGTCACATGCCATTGTCTATATTTGTGTATAGTTATATATATATGTGTGTTTTGAATTACTCACTCTTTTCTTAATCTTAGTTCGTGAGTACAAAGGTAAGTTACGCATGCGTGAGCAAGTGAGAACAGTGGACATGCAGGTAAATGGTAAACAAACCTTACATTGGAGCGTGAGGGATAAATATATGTTCAAAGCGCAAACTACAGCTTGTTGTAAGTTAAACTATTAATTATAACTATATATCTATGAGGAATTCAGGGGCTGCGGTGGCCGAGTGGTTAAGGTGTCCCAACACTTTAACACTAGCCCTCCACCTCTGGGTTGCGAGTTCGAAACCTACGTGGGGCAGTTGCCAGGTACCGACAGTAGGCCGGTGGTTTTTCTCCGGGTACTCCGGCTTTCCCCCACCTTCAAAACCTGACACATTCTTAAATTACCCTGGCTGTTAATAGGACGTTAAACAAAAACAAACCAAACAAACCAAAGTATATTTGGTTAGACAATTTTTATTGTTTAAATGCAGTATTTAGGTGTATTTCATCCGGTGATGTATGCGTACTCGGTACGGTGCGTGCACGGACTGTGTATATATTCGTGTGTATGGGGCCGGGTTTTGTGTACAATATTGTTATTTATAAGTCCTACCGTATATTAACATACCATACGTACATGCATATAGGCGTATGTAGTGGTGTTCCGATTAATCGATGTTTGTCGAGTTTCATTTGTTTGAGACGTTTGATCAATTAATCGAGTAAGAAATCTGTAATCGAGTTTCTTCGGAAGTGCCCTACATCAGGTTTTATGAAAATATATTAGCCGGATTTCAGATAAACATACCCAAATTCAGCTTGACAATGTCTACAACACAGTCGCTTGCGGGAAATGGTTATTCTTGTATCATACAAAATCAAGCGACACATTAACTTGTACAGTGTAGTAAAAATACAGGGAATGCAAACGTACCAATGACTAATATTTCTTTTGTGATAACATAAGCGACTAGCTATGTAAGCAACGTTAACGTATACGATCTTTCTTCACGGTAAACGCACATTGTCTGTTTCATGGAAACATTTTGTTTTTTAATAAAAACAAGAAGCAGAAGGTCCGTTGAGTACTGATACTTTAAATACGACGAAAACTATTTGTGAAATGTGCAGAAAGTCGTATTCCTTCAATGGTAGGTCACAGTTCTACTTTTGTTTTCAAAGTATATTAGACTTTCGATAACGGATGGATTAAAGCACGGCCTGTGCAAAAAAAATCAATAAGCTAAATACTCCAATAAACAATTCTTTTGTTGTTTTTTTACGTGTTGAATAAAGTTATTAAAAAAAACAATTTTGGTTCATTTTTATCCATGTAATAAACAAATAAACACACAGGAAGATAGTATACATGTAGGTATAAAAATAGTATACATAGGTATAAGAGTTTATCAGTTACTGTAATTGTTGTTGAAAGCATTTCACAAAATATCGAGACATACATTTATACAAAAAATACATTTGGAAATTAATCGATTTTAATCGATCATCGATTGGTTACACACAAGTGATGATCGATCACAAAAAATCAACCGATTCCCAACAAATAACCAACTATGGGCAAGCGTCGTAAAGACAGGAGACCATAATAAAGATGGTCCCAGGCAGTGTCGGTGTCCTTTTGAAATAACCAGTACGTTACTTGAAGTGACTGGTCTGTGTGACCCATACCTGATTATGTACACAATGTCTGGTCTGTGTGACTTACATGGTACTTGCTGGTCTGTATGACCTACATGTTACTGATTGTGACTGATCTGTGTAACCTACATGTCACTGATTGTGTCTGGTCTGTGTAACCTACATGTTACTGATTGTGTCTGGTCTGTGTGACCTACATGCTACTGATTGTGACTGGTCTGTGTGACCTACATGTTACTGATTGTGACTGGTCTGTGTGACCTACATGTTACTGATTGTGACTGGTATGTGTGACCTGCATGCTACTGATTGTGACTGGGCCGTGTGACCTTCATGTTACTGATTGTGACTGGTCTGTGTGACCTACATGATACTGATTGTGACTGGTCTGTGTAACCTACATGTTACTGATTGTGACTGGTCCGTGTGACCTGCATGCTACTGATTGTGACTGGTCTGTGTAACCTACATGTTACTGATAGTGCCTGCTCTGTGTGACCTACATGCTACTGATTGTGACTGGTCTGTATAACTTACATGTTACTGATTGTGTCTGGTCCGTGTAACCTACATGTTACTGATTGTGACTGGTCTGTGTGACCTACATGTTACTGATTGTGACTGGCCTGTAAGACCTACATGTTACTGATTGCGACTGGTCTGTGTGACCTGCATGCTACTGATTGTGACTGGTCTGTGTGACCTACATGTTACTGATTTTGACTGGTCTGTGTGACCTACATGTTACTGATTGTGACTGGTCTGTGTGACTTACATGTTACTGATTGTGACTGGTCTGTGTGACCTACATGTTACTGATTGTGACTGGTCTGTGTGACCTATAATGTACATGCTACTGATTTTGACTGGTCTCTACATTAACCCATATTGACCAATGTATTGGATTCGCCAGAGAAGGCCCATTCGAAAGACTGAATTTACTATTTCAAAATTTTTTAAAATAAGCATTTGTATAAATTATTCATAATAATTAGGTTATTGAGATATATAGAGAGAGGGAGAGAGAACCAGTTGAATGTAAGAGTGACCATTTATTGTGTAATTATTGTTGTAAATAAATAGTGTATATTGTTTCTCAGTATTTAACCTTATGTATTAGGGAAGTGAGCAATCCTGTTTGGTTCTCGTTACACTTACAATATTAAATGTAAATAGATGTAAATATTTGCCTATGGCGGTGTGGACCTACAAAAAGAACCATATAAACTATTTACACTAGTCCCTGTGTTTCTGAATTTAAAATGTACACAGATGACACCCCAAAGAAGACTATTTGCAGAATTGTTACCATTAAATCCTGGTCATTGTTTGAATTTGTCAAATATTTTCAATAATTCCTTTATAGCAACAAGTTGAAATAAGTTTAAATTCAAAAGATAAAAAAATAATCAACTGAACATAATTTTACATGCCGATTACCCACAGCAAATTAAATTGAATTTAACTTTGTGCGACACAATTAATACACAATAGTTCAAAAACTTTTAATATAAATTTGTCAGAATTGGTTTCTTGCGAATTTTATTTCTTTGGTATATGTAAGCGAAAGATTAAAATATGTTGGTATGGTATCAAAGTCAAGATATTTCAAAATTTACTTATCGCTACCTGTGTGCAGATGACATTTTGAAGTGCATGAAAATGAAAGGTTTAAGTATGTTGTATGGGACAGAATTTGAGGCCAATATATTTTTACTTCATTTATTCATTTATGCAAAAGATGATATAATTTGACCCTGTCCTAAGAGTCATCTCAATAAATGGCAGGTCACTGAGGTCAGAGACTTTACACTTTTGTATTTCAAAATTTAAAGCATTGATTTGAATGAGTTTTTACAAGAATTTATTCAAGATATATATCGGTGTTTCTTTTATACTCAGAACATTTTAAACATACAGTTATTACAGTCACAATATGTATATAAGTAGATACATACGTCATTGTCTTTTTTTTATAAAAAATCATGTTTATCAGTTTTGTTTGAAAAAAAGGGAGATTTTGCCGATTGTTATGAGAGAATGGCTACAGTTCAGTCCTACCAATATTCATAAGTCAATTGAAATACACTGTCTACTGTTTCTTAGCAAATATATCAAGGTTGTAAATTTCACTTCAGGTAAAGTTGTTAATTAGAGATTTTACCTGTGACCCAATTTGGCAACTTGTAATTAACCCCTTGGGGTCAAATAGTGTCACTGACCATAACTATAGGACAAAACAAAAGAACTTACACGGGTGGTCAGGTGGCACAGTGGTAACACACTTCCCTTTCACCAAGGCGGCCGGGGTTCGATTCCCCGATCGGACGTGAAAAGGTTTGAGGTCACTTGCCAGACCATGTGGGTTTTCTCCGGGTACTCCGGTTTCCTCCCACAGTGAGACCCCTCGCGCGCTTCTATCCGGGCCAACAAGCGTGATTGATAAAAGTTGATATAACTTGTTTCGTAATTGTTGTAAAATAAATAAAGTGTACAACTTACATGTAGCACAAGTGTTAGTCAAAATTTGAAATGTCAAATTGACAAGCAACTCAAATTATTTTCTGCGTCAATGCACTGATTTAAGATATTGAAATTATTGTAAAATTATATTTGCAAGTGAGCTACGAAAATATAGTACTAAATCTAGCTCTAGCCTACTGTATTACTGCTTAGCCTTACTGTTGTTTGTGTTAAAAGACAATTTACATTCCGAGCATAAACACACATGCAATTATATATATCTTTTCTTAAAATATAGATAGGTATAATTATAATAAGTATATTTATAAAAAAAAAGAAGATCCGCTGCCGGGAATTGAACCCCAGCCTCCACAGTGGGGCAATTTGTCTCGACCTACTGAGCTAACCGGGGAATTATTCAATGGTTTGATATTTATAAATAAGAGGGGGGTAAAAAGCGCGTTGCGTGCTCATCTCTCAAAAGCGGCTAACAATTGAGAAATTATACTATTATTGAAAACAAACTGTTCAATATACTGTTAGTGTGTACTGAAGTACATGTACAGTAGTCCCCGAAAATGTGTGTCATCGTAAGCTAAAAATATGTCCGTGATATGATTCTCGAAACGTTGCTAGATCTACTCGACATAAACAAATATCAGCTGAACATCAACATGCATCAACTAACGAAACAGTAATCGTTAAACAAACAAACAATAAAGAAAATAGATATTACATATCTAAACGTCGCCTGTCTCTAAAACGTTATTGAACACGTATGACATTTACAGAACTGCAGAAGGCCAACGTATACGACATGTAACTTAGGCCTACCGAAGCTTGTTATCGAAAACTATTTGAACGCTGATCTGGGTTGACGTACGATGCATTCTGATCCTGTCAAGCAACACATTTGGTTATAGTAGCTAAAACTTCCAATGTCACCTTTATAATGAGAGAATATTACGGTAAAATGTAATACAACTCACTTTGAATGCAGCTAAAGCCTGTAGTTGAAAGAGTAAGCGGCGGGAAGTCATGGCGTAATAACATCCGGAACTCCTCAGGGAATCTACATTTCAGAGACAAAACCCGATGACTTCAGGATGTGCGTTTGTAAACGTCATCAAGACATTCGATCGTCTGCTATTTATAGTAAAATATTCCTGTCAAGTGGAAAAATACTGAGCAGGTCGAAAAATTAGACCATTTTCAAAACAATCTTGTGACCGTTCTGTAAAAGATATCAAAAAACGAAACAGACTGTTTTCTTCAGGAAACATTTATCTATATACATGTGCATTGCATTTGTTTCTGGATTTTTTTTTTTCGAATTTTGAGGGCGGTTTAAACAGAACCTCTTAGTCAAAATGACGATTTTGGCATGTTTGACCCAAAATATCTCATAAATAACAATTTCCACAGGGATACCATATACATCCAGACCTAGATCGAGTCGAGTTTTACGATGGTTCAAAAAACCATGAAGATTGTATGTACCATTTTTTCCACCCTCAAATCGCTACAATAGCCGGCAAAATGGGTGAATTAATCCATACCTTCATTTCGCTCCGCAAGGAGCGATAACTGAGTTATCGCCCCTTACTACACTTCATTCTTTATTTAAACATATTTTTTTTAAACATGACAACAATAAGTAAGTTATAGTTTTGTCCTTTACGAAACTGAACCTTTGCATATTCCTTAACATATATTGTATAAAAGTGATATCCAGTTCAATTCATAAAATATCATCGATAATAAAAGCTTTGATACTGACACATATTATGATAAAAGATCAATATTGAAATCTAGCATGCGATTAAGTAAATTTTGAAAATAAAACTTCAATATTAATGCAGGTTTAACTGCAATTCGGTAATTAATGTTTTAGTGTAGTTATACAATGAACGTTTTAAATTCTACTCATGAAATAGAAATTGTCAGATTATTTGACATTGTATTGATCATAAATGTAATGTTGTTTTTCATTCCCCTGACTACTGGTGAACCTGATAACAGGTCGTAAGTAATACGTTTGTTTCCTTGTCTGATAATTCACATATTCCTACTTATTGATTCCAAGAAAGGGTGATTAACTACAATTATTAAAAGGATTTCGACAATCAAAGTGTTGATATCAGTAATTATTGATACATCAAAACTTGAAACATTAAATTCCCGAAAACATATACATCTGTCTAATTATTGTATATCATTTCTGAATGACATGCAAAAATGACATGATTGCGATTCTTTTAAAAATGAAATAATTCATAACTACGTCATTTTAGGAACAACTTCAGATATTTAAACAATCTTTTCCATATAGTAATAATTCATACAATATTCAATACCTCATATGTGTCTGACTTCTTTTAAGCAACCTTTTTCATATTTATTATAATAATTAGTATTTGCTGTTCATACCAATATATATGTGGTTTTTAATTTGTGTGATGAACATACTCCAGATTATTGAATATGGTACATATATTATATTTTTTAAACATGGTTATAGTGAATCTGTCACGATATTCTGTTGTTGATAACATAAGTATTTTTCCTATAAATGTCAAGACCGATGGAATAGTCTTAGCATACGCAACTGTCTGATCATTCTTCCGTGTTTAATTTAATTTGAGACACAAAATTACATGATATCATTTATTTTGAAATCAAGAATGTCGATTTTACACAAGCATATCACCTTTTTACGAACCAAACTATCTGTTTAAATGCTTCCATTTTGATGCACTTTTAAAAAACGTCGTTCATTTGTAAATGATTGATTTTCAATCCATACTTTGAAATACATTTTCGATCAAAATATGTGATTGTGATTTGATAGTAAACACTTATAACCGTTTATATCGGAACATCAGTGATAAAAGGTTTGAAAATATATTGAAACAAGTTTTTTTTTCTATTAAACGTAAGACAAGGAAGTAAGTTACTTTTTTGTCCTCTACGAAACCGAAACTTTGCATATTCCTTAATGTCAATTTCATAAAAGGGAGATGCAGTACAATTCTTGAAATATCATCGATAGTTAAAGCTTCGACATTGACATAAATTATATTAAAATATCGACGCTGAAAATAGCATGCGATGTAGTTAATTTGAAGAATAAAACACCGTTGTTAATGCAAGTTTAACTGCAATTCGGTTATTAATGTTTAATTTAATTATAAAATTAACATTATAAATGCTACTCGTGAAATACAATTGATCAGATTAATTGACATTGTATTGATTATATATGTAATGTTGTTTTTCATCCCCCTGACTACCGGTGAACATGATAACAGCTGGTAAGTAATACTTTTGTTTCTCTGTCTGGTATGAATATTCCTACTGATTGACTCTGTAAAAGGTTGATTAATTACAATTATAAAAAGGATTTCGCCCTTGTTTTTTTTGAAAAGGGGGTTATCTCAAAATTATAAAAGGGGTTTAAAAATTTTTAAAAAATTTTGGCCATTTTTTTTAAATAAAAAAATTGAACCCCAAAAAAAATTATTGAATTTTAAAATTTTTAAAAAAAAAAACCTATTTTGTTTTTTAAAAAAAAATTTAACCGAAAACAATTAAATTTCAATTTTTAAAATTATTTTTTTAAGAAAAAAAAAAACCAAAAAAAAGTTTTTTAATTTTTTGATTTTTTAATTTTTTAAAGGTAATGGGGTTTTTTTAACATCCCATTTTTTAAAAAAATTTTTAATTTAAAATGGTTTTTGGAATCAAAAAAAAAATTTTTTGGGAACTGTATTTTTTAAAATTTTAAAAAACCTGTTTTGAACAAAAAAAATGGGTTTTTTTGTGTTTTTTTTTTAATTTTGGGAAAAAATTAACAAAATTTTATTTTTTAAAAAATTATTTTATGTTTTTTTAAAAAAAAATTAAAATTATTTTTTTATTTAAAAAAAGACAGAAAAAAATTTTTAAAATTTAAAAACTTTTGATCCTTTTTTTTTTTATTAAAACCCAAAGAAAAATTTAAAACCCCTTTATAAAATTTAAAAATTAATTAAAAAAAATTTTTTTTAAAAATGGTAAAAAAATTTAAATTTTTCCCTTCAAAAGAATTCTAAAAAAATTTTTTTAAAAGGGGTTTTATAAATTTGAAAAATTTTATTAAAAAAATATAAAAGGGGAGTAAAAAACCTTTAAAAACTAAAAAAATTTTGAAAATTTTAAAAAAAATTTTTAAAAAAAATTTTAAAAAAAGAAAGGTTTTTAAAAAATTTAATTTAATTTTAAAAAAAAAATTTTCTATCGGAAAAAAAAATCGAAATTTTTAAAGAATAAAAAGGGGTTTTTTCCCCCAAAAACCGGGAAAATTAGGTAAAAATTTTTTTTTTTTTGAAACATATTGTTTTAAAAGGGGGGGTTAAATTTAAAATTTGGTTTTAATTTAAAATTTTTAATTTAAAAATTTTTAAAAAATTTAAAATGGGTTTTAAAATTTTAAATTAAAAATTTTAACTAAAATTTCCCATCCCAAAAAAAAAAAAATCCCCCCAAAAAAAATTGTTTTAAATTTTTTATTTCTGAATCGGGAAAAAACAATTGGATTTTTTTTAAAAAAAAATAATTTCCAAATTTGGAAATTAAATTTAAAAACTTTTATTTGTAAAAAAAAATTAAAAACCCCTTTTTTTTTTTTAATAATTTTTTAAATTTTTATATAATTATATTTTGGTTTTAAAATTTGTTTTTTAATTTTGTGTAAAACTCCCAAATTTTAAAAAATTTTTAAAAAAAATTTTTTGAAATTTTTCCAATTTTTTTTAAAATGTATTTTTCCTAAATTTAAAAAAATTTTTGACCAGGAAAAAAAGGGGTTTGCATTCTTTTTTTAATTAAAACACAAATTACGTTCATTTAAAAAAAAAAACGTTTTAAAAAAAACCAAAAACCCCTTTTCAAAAATATCTTTAAAATTTTCCGACCTTTTAAAAACGTCTTAGTAAAAATTTTTTTAATTATTTTTAAAAAAAATTTTCGTAAAAAAAATTTTTGGTTTTTTTTTTTAAACTTTTTAACGGAAAAAATGAAAAAGGTTTTAAAAAATTTAAAAAAATTTTTTTTTTATTAAACGTAGAAGGGAAAAAAATAATTTTTTTCTTAGAAAGAAATTTTTAAATTTTGCAAAAAAAGGGGTGTCGTTAAATTATGTAGAAACTTATATTTCATAAAATTTGAAAAATTAGGGGAAAAACAGGATTTATTTTTTAAAAAAAAACCTTTGTTAAAGGGGTTTTTTAATGCTTTTAAAAAATTTTAAATTAAAGATTTAAAAAAAAAAAAAAATTTCAAAAATTGAATGTATTGGATAAAAATTGTTTTTTCCCCCCAAGGGGGAAAAACAATGTAAAAAAAATTTGGTTTTTTTTGAAACATTTGTCTTAAAAGGGGAAAACAAATAAAAAGTTTTGCCCTTTTAAGGGAAAAAATTTTGATAATCAAAAAAATTAATAAAAAGAATTAATCAAGTTGGTTAACATTTTTTTTCCCAAAAAAAAAGAAATTTAATAAAAAAAAACTGAATTTTTTTTGGGGGGGGAAAAATAACATTTTTAAAAAATTAAATTTTTTTTTGGAAAAATTAATTTAAAATTTTTTAAATAAAAATTTTTTAAAAAATTTTCCTTTTTAACAAATTTTTTAAATTTTTTTGATTGTTTTTTATAAGGTTTTTTTTTTTTTGGGTGAAAAATTTAAAATTTTAAAAAATTGTTTTCTTCGGTTTTTAAAACCGATATTTTTTGTTTTTCCCCCCCCCAAAAATTTTGGGAAAAAAAAAAAATTTTAAATTTTAAAAATTTTTTTTTATTTTGTTTTTTTTAAATTAAAAAATTTTAAAAATCATTTTTTTTAAAAAGAAGGGGGTTTTTTTAAAAAAACCCTTTTAAAAAAATTTTCTATTTTAAAGGTTCCATTTGGGAAAAAAAAAAAAGTTATTTTGAAAAATTGGGGAAAAATTTAAAAAATTTAAAACATTTTTAAAAAAAATTGGGTTTGAAAAAACCCCAAATTTTTTTAAAATAGTTATTTTTTAAAAAAAAAAAACTTTTTTAAGGAGTTTTAAAAATGTTTTGTTTAGTGAACCCTTTTTATTTTAAAAAATTTATTTTTGGGGGGCCCAAAATTATAAAAAATCAGTAAAAAACTTTTTATAATTTTTTTTAAAAAATTTTTTAAAAAAAAAATTTTTTTTTATTAAAATTAATTTTAAAAAAATTCAAAAGGGGGGTTTTTTTTTAAATTTTTAAAAATTTTTTTTTTTAAAAAAAACTTTAAATTTTTCGTAAAAAAAAAAAAATTACATTTTTATTTATTTTTTAAGGGTTTTTATCCCCCCAAAAGTGCTTTAAAATGAATAAAAAATTTTTTTTTTTTTAATTTTCCCTTTTTATTTTTTAAAAAAAATTTATTAAAATTTTAAAAAGGGTTTTAAAATTTTTTTTTTAAAAAATTTTTTTAAAAAAAAATTTTTTGGGGGATAGTAAAAATTTTAAAAATTTTTTGTTTTAACTCAGTTTTTTTGTTTTAAAAAAAATTTTAAAAAAAACATTTTTTAAAAAAAAAGATTCGTGGGGAAAAAACCTGAAAACTTTTTTTAAAAAAAAATTTTATAAAAGATTTTTTGGCAAATTTAAATTTTAAAATTTTTTTTGAATTTTTAAAAAGAAAAATTTAAAAAAAGGTTTATATTTTAAAAAAGTTAAAGGGGTTATTTTGGAAAAATAATTTTTTTTATTCCCTTTTTTTAAAGGGTTATTTAATTTAATTTTAAAATTTTAAAACTATTAAGAAATTTTTTTTTAAAAAATTTTTGTTGGGGGCCCGAAGGAAATTTTTAAAAAATTTTTTTTTTCCCCCGGTTTTTTTTTAAAATTTAGAAAAAAATTATACTTTTTTTTGATGATTTTCCAAAAAATTGTTTTTTTTAAAAAAATTTTTTAAAGTTCCTTTTTTTTTTAAAAAAAAATTTTTCATTTTTTTAATATTGATTTTTTAAAATTGAAATAATTTTGTTTTTGAGGGTTTGATGCTTAAAAAAAACATGTTCTTTAATTTTTTAAAAAAAATTTTTAAATTTTTAAAAATAAGTAATTTTTGGGCCTTTTGAAACAACCCTTTTTATATTTAAAATTTTTTTAAAAGGGAAATTTTAAAATTTATAAAAATTTTAAAAAATTTTAAAAACTTTAAATTTAAAAAGGGATATTTTGGCCCTTTTTCCGGAAATTTTTTGTTTAAAATTTTTAAAAAAATTTTTTTAAATTTTTTTTTTTTTGGAAAACTTTTTAAATTTTTAATTTAATTTAAAAAAACTTTAAAAACACTTGAAAAAATTTTTTTTAAAAAGGGGAAAATTTTTTTTTGAAAAAAATGTTGTTTTACCCCGATACCCTAAAAATTTAATTTTTTTAATGTTTTTTTATTTAAAATTTTTTTTTGAAGAGGTTTTTAATAAATTTAAAAAATTTTCCAACTTTTTTTTTATTAGAATTATTTTAAAATCAAGATTTTAAAAAAGGGGGAAAATTTTAAAATTTTTAAGGGGAATAGTTTTTTTTACCCTCAAAGACTTTGAATCCCCAAAAATAAATTTTAAAAAATATTTTAAAAGGGGAAAAAAAAAACTGATTGGCTTTTTTAAAAAGAAAAATTAAACAGCATTTTGGGAAAAATTAATTTTAAAAAAATTTTTAAAAAATGTTTTTCAAAATTTATTTTAAATTTATTTTTTAAAAAACCTTTTTATTTTATTAAATAAATATTTCGTTATAAAAAATTTATTGGGGTTTTTAAAGGTTTTTTCAACCCGATTATTTAAAGGTACAATTTTTTTTTTTTAAAATGGGTAAAAATTGTAGTATTTTTTTAAAAAAAATTTTCAAAAGTGAAGGGAAATTTTTAAAGAACTTTTATATTTTTCCGTTTAATTAATTGGAAACCAAAATTTTCGATTCCCCTTTTTTTTAAACGACGAAAAACAAACATTAAATTTTTGGGCCAAAAAATTTTTTAATGCCCTTTTTTTTGATTTTAAAAAATGTTTATTTTTAAAAATTGATTTTAAAAAAAAAAAATTTTTTTAAAAATATTTTTAAAACCTTTTAACCTTTTCAAATTTAAAATAAAAGGTTTGAAAAAAAAAAAGTTTTTTTTTTTTTAAAAAAAAAATAAAAAAAAAAATTTTTGATCTAAAAAGAACCCTTTTTATTCCTTTAAAGTAATTTTAAAAAGGGGGTGTGGAAAAAGGGTTCACCCGGGGTTTAAATTTATTTGACAAATTTTAAATTAAAATTTAAAAAAAGGCCCGGATTATTTTAAAATAAAATTTTAAAAAAAATTTTTTTTTTAATGGATTTTAAAAAGTTTTTAAAAAAATTTTAAAAATCCTGAAAAAAAATTTTAAAAAATTTTTTAATTTTTTGATTTAGTAATTTTTTTATTGACAGGGGAAAGTTAATTTAAAAATTTTTTTTTTTTTAGAATATTCCCCATTGTTTGTAAAAGGGTTTTAAAATTTTTTAAATTTTAAAAGGTTTCCCTTTTTTTAAAAAAAATTAATTCAAAATTTTTTTTAAAATGAAAATTTGCCCAAAAAAATGTTTTTAAATGTTTTTTTTGAAAATAAACAATTTTAATCCCCGGAAAACTAAATTTTTTTTTTTAAAATTAAGGATTTTTGAATGACCAAAAAACCCGGGGGTTTTTTAAAATGAAATTTTTTCCATTTGGAAAATTTAAATTTTAAAATCTTTTTTTTTGGGGTTTTTTTCGAAATTTAAAATAATTTTAAAAATTTGAATTTATTTGTATTAGATTTTTTTTTCCGTTTTTGGGGTTTTTTTTTTATCTAAAAATTTTTAATGGGGTTTAAATTTTTTTAAAAAGGAAGGGGAAACCAAAAATTTTTTTTTTAAATTAATTTTTGATGAAACCAAAAAAGATTTTTGAAAAAAAATTACACCTGTTGGGCAATTTTTGGTTTTTTTAAATTAAAGAAATTAAAAAAATTTTTGAAATAAAAAATTTTAAAAAATTTTTTTTAAAAATATTTTTGTTTTTTGGTACCTTAAAAAAGTTTTTTATTTTGAAATATTTTTAAAAAAAATTTTTAATTTTGAAAACTTTTGATTGGATTTGATATAAACGTTAACCTTTTTTTAAAATTAATTTTTGGTTTTAAAAAAAAAAAAATTTTTTAAATGGGAAAAAAGGAATTACATTTTTCCCTTTCGAAAAGAACTTTCATTTAAAAATTTTTTTTTAAAAAATAAAATTCTGAAAAAGAAAAAAAAATTTTTGAAATATTTAAAAAAAAACCTTTAAATTTGGGGGTTTTTCGTTAAGTTAATTAAAATAAAAAAAATTAAAAAATTAAGGGGTTTTTTGAACGGTTTTTAAAAAAAATTTTTTAAAATTAACTTAAAACTAAATTAAAAAAATTCAATTTGAAATTTATTGATTTAAAAAGTTTTTTTTTACCCCTGATACCGGGGAAAATGTACAGGTTGTAAAATTTTTTTTAATTATATATATTTTTTTAATTCGTAAAGGGTTATTTTTAATTTTAAAAAATTTTAACTTCAGTTGAATTTAAAAATTATCCCAAAATTTTAATTTGGGGTTAAAAAAGTAATTTTTTAAATTTTTTCCAGTTTACTGATACCTAAAATATTGCCCCAAAAAATTTAATTTTTAAGTTTTAATAAAAAAAACCAATTTTTTTTTTTTTTGAAAATGAAAAAATTAAAAATTTTTTAAAAAAATTTTGTTTAAAAATCTTTTCCAAAAAAAAATTTTCAAATTAAATTCAATTTCTTTTTTTTAAGGAATTTTAAAATAAAATTATTTTGGGTTTTTCCCAAATAGTTTTTTAATTTTGGGGGAATTCCAATTTTTAATATTTAAATTTTAATTTTTTAAACTTTTATGTGAATTTGTAGAATTTTGTTTTATAAAAAATTTTCTTTAAAAAATTAAGGTATGTTTTCAACCAAGTTTTTAAATTTTTTTTTTTTTAATGGGGGAAAAAAATTACATTTATTTTTTTTGAAACAAAAGTTTTTAAAAGCAATACCTTTTTAAAAAACCAAAGTTTAAATCTTTTTTATATTTTAAAAAAATTTTTTTAAAAATTTTTTTAATCCATCTTTTAAAAAATTTTTTTAAAAAAATTTTGTTTAAAAACATTTTTCCTTTAAGGCCCTTAAAGGTTTAAAAAAATTTGAAAAATTTTTTTTCATTTTTTTTAAAAAAAATAAAGGGGTTTTTTCCAGAAAGGTTTTAATTTTTAAGCAAATTTTTAAAAGGGGGGAAAAAATTTTTATTCGAAAAACTTTATTTAAAAAATTATAAAAAGAGGGGAAAAAGCTGGATTGTAGTTTTTTAAAATTTAAAACATTTTAGATAACTGAATTCGTTTAAGTTAATTAAATAAAAAAATTTAAAAGCAGTAATCAATTTGTTAAAATTTTTTTTTATAAATAATTTTTTTTATCCCAACCCCGGGGCATTTTACCTAATTAAAATTTTTTTCCCCTTTTTTTTTTTTTCCTTGGCTCTTTTTTTTCTTATAAAAAATTTTCCCCCCAAATTTTTTTTTTTATTTAAATAAAAATAAAAAATGAGGGTATAAAAAATTTTTTTTAAACCCTTTTTTTAAACCCTTTTTTCTTGAAAAAAAGACTTTGTTTCCCCAAAAAAAAAAAATTTCCCAAATTATTCTTTTTTTAAAAACAAAAAACCCATTGGGTTTTTGAAAATAAAATTTTTTAAACTATTTTAGGAAAAATTTTAATTTAAAAATTTTTTTTAATAATTTTAAGAAAAACAATATTCCAAAAAACGTTTTATATTTTTAAAGTTTTTTAGGTTTTTCTGTTCTCCCGGAATTTTTTTTTTTTTTGGAATCATAAATTTTTTTAAAGGGTAATTTTAAACAAACATGGTTTTTAAAACTTTTCGATATTTTTTTAATTTCGTTTCATCCAAGCGTTTTTTTAAAAAAAAACCCAATGTTATATTTTTTTTTTTTTAAAAAAGGGAAAAACATAAAAAAATTTTTTTGAAACAAAATTTCGTTTAAAAAACGTTTTTCCGAAATAAAAATTTTTTAAAATTTTTTTTTTCTTAAAAAAAGGTTTTTATTTAAATATTTATTTTTAAAAAAAAAATTTTTAAAAATTTTTTTTTAAAAAAACCTAAAGTTTTTTTAAATCTTAAAAAAAGGGTTTTAAAAAATTAATAAAAAAAATTTTTTTAAAATTTAAAAGGGGAAATTTTTAAAAGGGGTTTTAACAAATGAACCTTTGAATTTTAAAAAATTTTTTGGGAAAAATAAATTCATGTAAGAAATAAAAATTTTTAACTAACATATTATAAAAGATCCATAAAATTCTATAAAAAAAAAATTTAAAATAAAAATAAATAAAAGGGGAAATGAATCTTTTTAAAGGTTTTTTTTATTTTAAAAAAAATTTAAAATTTTCCGGAAATTTAAATTATAAATTTTAAAATTGGAAAAAATTTTTAAAAATTTTTTTTAAAAGGTGAAATATTAAGGTTTTTTAAAAGGTTTTTTTAAAAAGATGGTTTTTTATTGTTTTAAATTGATTAATAAAATTTAAAAAGGTTTTTTTATTTTGAATTAAAAATTTTAACTCAAGAATTTTTTAAAAAGAGGATAAAAATTTTTAATAATTGGTTTAAATTTTTATGTAACCCCCAAAAATTTGAACCCCGAAAAAACAAACATTCAATTTCTATATGTTAAACCGGGAAAAACCTTTCATTTTTTTAAAAAAAAAATTCAGAACTACGCATTTTAGAAAATCAGAAAAAATTTTTAAAAAAATAAATAATTTTAAAAAAATTTTTTTATTTTTTTTTTTTTAAAAAATTTTATATTTTTTAAAAAAAATTTTTGCTTTTAAAAAAATATTGGGGTTTTTAATTTGTGGATAAAAAACTCCAGATTATGAATAGGACATATATTTATTTTTAAACATGGTTTAGTAACGTACGATATTTGTTGTTATAAAATAAGATTTTTTCCCATAAATGTCAAAAGAAAAGGGTTTCTTTCATTCCCTGTTATATTTTGGAAAAAAAAATGGAAAAAAAACAGATTCTTTTTAAAAAAAAATTTTGAAACACTTACCCCTTTTTTCAAAAAATTTTTTTTTTTTTTCCTTTAAAAAAATTTTTTTGTAAATGTATTTTTAACCACTTTAAAAAAATTTTTGACCAAAATGTAAATTTTTTTTAATAAAAAAAAAAATTTTTTTAAACAAAAAAGGTTTTTTTTTTTGAAAAACAATTTTTTTTCTTTTAATAAAAAGGAAAAAGAGTTTTTTTAAAATTTTCAAAAAACCTTTATTCCCAAAAAAAATTTTTAAAAAAGGGGAAATTTTAGTTTAAAACTTTAAAATATTTTTTAAAGCTTCGATTGTTTTTAAATTTAATTAAAAAAGACGTAAAAAAAAATTTTTTTTTAATTTGAAGAAAAAAATTGAATGGGGTTTTTCCCCAATTCGGTTAAATGTTTTTAAATTTAAAAAAATTTTTTTGTCTGTGAAAAACAAAAATTTAAAATTTTTTTTTTTATAAAGGAATTTTTTTTATGTTTTAAAAAAGATAATGAAAAATTGGGTTTTCTGTTTGGGATAATTTCTTGAACTCAAAAAATTATTAATTCCCCAAATTTAAAAAGGGTTTCAAATTTTTTTATATGAAAAAATTTAACAAAAAATTTTTGGTTTTTTTAAAAAAATTAAACAATTTTTAAATTTTGTTTGGTTTCCCCAAAAATTTTAACCCAAAATTAATTGTCTTTTTTTTAAAATTTATTTTTGAATGAAGGCAAAAAAGGTTTTGTTTTTAAAAAAATATTTTAAATAGTATTTTTGGGAAAAAACCCGGTTTGAACAAACTTTTTTTTTATTTTTTTTTATAAAAATTAATATTTTCCTTTTTAAATTTTGGGAAAAAATTTTTTTTAATTTTTTGGTTTATCCCGTGTTTTTTTTTTTGGGAAATTTCATAAACAATTTTTTAAAGAAATTTTTTTAATTAACTTTTAGGAAAAATATCAAAATTTTTTTTTGAAAATTTTTTTTTAAAAAACCCAGGGAAAATTTTAAAATAAAAAATGGATCATTTTCCCTTTTTTTTTAATTTTAGAAGAAATTAACAAATTTTTTAAACAAAATGTGAACAAAGTTATTTTTTAAAAAAAATAATTTTATTTAAATGTTTTTTATTTTCCTTAAAAAAAATTTATTAGAAATATTTTTAATAAATCGAAATACATTTTTAAAAAAAAATTTGGGGTATTTAATAAGCTTAATTTAAATTTAAAAATTATAACCTTTTAAAATTTTAAAGAAAAATGTTTTAAGGGTAAAAATAATTAATTTTTAAAAACAAAAAGGAAAAAAAAATTTTAAAACATAATTTATTTTTAAAAAAAGGGGAAAACCCCTAAAAACCGGGTAATTGATTTTAAAAATTTTTTTGAAAAAATGAATAAAAAACCATATTGAAATTTAGAGGGATAATTAAAATTTAAAAAATTTAAAAAATTTGGGGGTTTAAAAAAATTGGTTATTAAGTTTTTTTAATTTTAAAATTAACTTTAAAATTTTTAAATCAAATTTTAAAAACTTAAAAATGAAAAAGTTTTTTTGCTCTTTTTTAAAGATAAGGGAAGGGACTTTTTTTTTATTAAGGAAAAAAAATTTGTTTTTGGGTTTTTAAAAAAAAAAATTTCCCCAATTTTTTATTTAAAAATATTGAAAATTAAAAATTTTAATTTTTAAAATTTTTAAATTTTTTTTAAATTTTTTTTGTAAACCCCCAAAAAAATTGAAATATATTTTAAATTTTTGGAATCTGCGAAGGGGGTGAAAAATTTTTTTTTTGAAAAAGAAATAATTTAGAAACCCTATTTTGGAAAATTTAAAATTTTTAACAAAATTTTTAAAATTAAATTATAAAATTTATTTTTAAAATTTCCCTTTTAAAAACCCTTTTTAATTTTTAAAAAATTTTTTTTAAAAAATTAAAAGGGTTTTAAATTTTTAAAAACTACTAATTTTAAAAAATATATTTATTTTTTAAAAAAGGTTTTTCCCATTTTGGGTTTTTTTAAAAAAAAAATTTTTTTTAAAACAACCCAGGAAAGGGAAGCAATGTTTTTTAAACCCCTTTTTTTTTTAATGGGAAAAAAAAGAAATTTTTTTAAATAAAAAAATTATTTTCAAAAAAATTTTTAAAAAATTCGAAATGCCCATTTTTATGAAATTTAAAAAAAAATTTTTTATTTTTTAAAAAAAAATTTTTTTAATATAAAAACATTTTTAAAAATATTTTTTTTAAAAAAAATATCCCTTTTATTGGGAAAAAAGTTAAAAAGGTTTTTTTTTTGAAAAATTTTTTTTTTTTTAAACGAAAAAAAAAGGAAAAATTTTTTTGTCTTTGAAACCGAACCTTTCAATTTTTAAAATTTTTAAAAAGGGGAATTTTTTAAAAAGGGTTTTAAATTATGATAAAAACTGATATTGAAAATAGAAAAATTTAAAATTCTTTTTTAAATTTAAGAAAAAAAACAGGAATCGGGTTTTAATTTTAAATTGGTTTTTTAAAAAAAAATCTTATAAAATCTTGAAAAAAATTATAAATTTGGACTTTTATTTAAAATTTTTTTTTTTTTTCCCCCATCCTTTAAAAATTTTGGGTGAAGAAAAAAATTTTTTTCCCCGGGATTTTTTTTTAAATCAAAATTTTTAAAAAAATTTAAAATTTTTTAAAAAAAAAAATTAAATTTTTTTTTTTTGGGAAAAAAATTATTTCCAAAATTTTGGGATTAAATTTGAATAACAAGGTGTAAAAAATTTTTTTTTTAAAAAAAAAAAACCCCAAAAATAAATTTTTTAATTTTCAATGTTTTTTAATAAAAAAAATGGCCATTTGGGTTTTTTAAAAGAAAATATTTAAATAATTTTAAAAACTTAAATTTTAACAATTTTTTAAAAGAATTTTTTTAGAAAAATTTTAAAAATTTTTTTTAAAAACGTTTTTAAATTTTTAAAAATTTTTAAATTTAAAACGGTAGTTGGGGTTTTTTTATAAACTAATTTTAATTTTATATTTTAAAAAACATTTTGAAATTTT
>NW_022979516.1:42381-71213 GCF_902652985.1 Pecten maximus
CAAAAACTGAGTTAACCAACATTAGATTAAGTTGCAAATTTTACTATCCTCATATATCAAGTTTTGATGTATCAATAATTTCTAATATCAAAACTTAAAGTGTCGAAATCCTTTTTATAATTGTAATTAATCAACCTTTTACAGAATCAATAAGTAGGAATATCCATATCAGACATAGAAACAAAAGTATTACTTACGAGCTGTAATCATGTTCACCGGTAGTCAGGGGGATGAAAAACAACATTACATATATAATCAATACAATGTCACATAATCTGATAATTTGTATTTCACGAGTAGCATTTATAATGTTCATTTTATAATTAAATTAAACATTAATAACCTAATTGCAGTTATACCTGCATTAACAACGGTGTTTTATTCTCCAAATTAACTACATCGCATGCTATTTTCAACATGGATCTTTTACTATATCGAAGCTTTAACTATCGATGATATTTCAAGAATTGTACTGCATCTCCCTTTTATGAAATTGATATTAAGGAATATGCAAAGGTTCGGTTTCGTAGAGGACAAAACATTAACTTACTTCCTTTTCTCACGTTTAATAAATAAACGTGTTTCAATATAAGTTCAAACCTTTTATCACTGTTCTTACAATATAAACGGTTATAAGCGTTTACTATCAAATCACAATCAAATATTTCGATCGAACGTGTATTTCAAAGTATGGATTGAAAATCAATCATTTCCAAATGAACTACGTTTTTTAAAAGTGCATCAAAATGGAAGCATCAAAATAAATGATTTCATGTAGTTTGGGTCTCACATTGCATAAAACACAGAAGAATGATCACACAGTTGTGTATATTTAAAGGATTTTATCGGTCTGCGAATTTCATTGGAAAATACTGATGTTATCAACAACAGAATATCTTGATATATTCACTATAACCATGTTTAAGATTATAGTATATATACCATATTAAATAATCTGGAGTATGTTCATCGCACAAATCAAAAACACATATACCGTGGTATGAATAGCAGATACTAAGTACTATAACAAATATCAAAACGGTTGCTTAAAAGGTTACATATTGAATTTCGTATAAATAATTACTATTAAAAAAGATTGTTCAAATATCTGAAGTTGTTCCTAAAATGACGTAGTTATGAATTATTTCATTTTCAAAAGAATCGCAATCATGGCATTTTTGCCTGTCATTCAGAAATCATATAGAATAATTAGACAGATGTATATGTTTTCGGGGATTCAATATGTCTTGGAGTTTGATCAGGTAAAACTGAGTTAACCAACATTAGATTAAGTTGCAAATTTTACTATCCTCATATATAAAGTTTTGATGTATCAATAATTTCTAATATCAAAACTTAAAGTGTGGAAATCCTTTTTATAATTGTAATTAATCAACCTTTTACAGAATCAATAAGTAGGAATATCCATATCAGACATAGAAACAAAAGTATTACTTACGAGCTGTAATCATGTTCACCGGTAGTCAGGGGGATGAAAAACAACATTACATATATAATCAATACAATGTCAAATAATCTGATAATTTGTATTTCACGAGTAGCATTTATAATGTTAATTTTATAATTAAATTAAACATTAATAACCGAATTGCAGTTAAACCTGCATTAACATTGAAGTTCTATTTTCAAAATTAACTACATCGCATGCTAGATTTCAATATGGATCTTTTACCATAATATATGTCAGTATCAAAGCTTTTATTATCGATGATATTTCATGAATTGAACTGGATCTCCCTTTTATAAAATTATGTTAAGGAATATGCAAAGGTTCAGTTTCGTAAAGGACAAAACTATAACGTACTTATTGTTGTCACGTTTAAAAAATATATTTCAATAAATTTTCAAACCAGGTATCACTGATGTTTAAATATAAACGGTTGAAAGCGTTTACTATCAAATCCCAATCAAATTTGTTGATCGAAAATGTATTTCAAAGTATAGATTGAAAATCAATCATTTAAAAATCAACTACGTTTTTTTAAAAGTACATCAAAATGGAAGCATTTAAATAGATAGTTTATTCGCAAAAGATCGATATACTTGTGTATAATCGACATTCTTGATTTCAAAATAAATGATATCATGTAATTTGTGTCTCACATTAAATGAAACACGGAAGAATGATCAGACAGTTGCGTATGCTAAGACTATTCCGTTGGTCTTGACATTTTATAGGAAAAATACTTATGTTATCAATAACAGAATATCGTGACAGATTCACTATAACCATGTTTAAAAATATAATATATGTACCATATTAAATAATCTGGAGTATGTTCCTCGCACAAATTAAAAACCACATATATATTGGTATGAACAGCAGATACTAAGTACTATAATAAATATGAAAAAGGTTGCTTAAAAGAAGTCAGACACATATGAGATATTGAATATTGTATAAATAATTACTATTTGAAAAAAGATTGTTCAAATATCTGAAGTTGTTCCTAAAATGACGTAGTTATGAATTAATTCATTTTCAAAAGAATCGCAATCATGGCATTTTTGCCTGATATTCGGAAATCATATAGAATAATTAGACAGATGTATATGTTTTCGGGGATTCAATATGTCTTGGAGTTTGATCAGGTAAAACTGAGTTAACCAACATTAGATTAAGTTGCAAATTTTACTATCCTCATATATCAAGTTTTGATGTATCAATAATTTCTAATATCAAAACTTAAAGTGTCGAAATCCTTTTTATAATTGTAATTAATCAACCTTTTACAGAATCAATAAGTAGGAATATCCATATCAGACATAGAAACAAAAGTATTACTTACGACCTGTAATCATGTTCACCGGTAGTCAGGGGGATGAAAAACAACATTACATATATAATCAATACAATGTCACATAATCTGATAATTTGTATTTCACGAGTAGCATTTATAATGTTCATTTTATAATTAAATTAAACATTAATAACCTAATTGCAGTTATACCTGCATTAACAGCGGTGTTTTATTCTCCAAATTAACTACATCGCATGCTATTTTCAACATGGATCTTTTACTATATCGAAGCTTTAACTATCGATGATATTTCAAGCTTTGTACTACATCTCCCTTTTATAAAATTGACATTAAGGAATATGCAAAGGTTCGGTTTCGTAGATGACAAAACAATAGCTTACTTCCTTGTCTTACGTTTAATAGAAAAAAAACTTGTTTCAATATATTTTCAAACCTTTTATCACTGATGTTCCGATATAAACGGTTATAAGTGTTTACTATCAAATCACAATCACATATTTTGATCGAAAATGTATTTCAAAGTATGGATTGAAAATCAATCATTTACAAATGAACGACGTTTTTTAAAAGTGCATCAAAATGGAAGCATTTAAACAGATAGTTTGGTTCGTAAAAAGGTGATATACTTGTGTAAAATCGACATTCTTGATTTCAAAATAAATGATATCATGTAATTTTGTGTCTCACATTAAATTAAACACGGAAGAATGATCAGACAGTTGCGTATGCTAAGACTATTCCATCGGTCTTGACATTTATAGGAAAAATACTTATGTTATCAACAACAGAATATCGTGACAGATTCACTATAACCATGTTTAAAAAATATAATATATGTACCATATTCAATAATCTGGAGTATGTTCATCACACAAATTAAAAACCACATATATATTGGTATGAACAGCAAATACTAATTACTATAATAAATATGAAAAAGGTTGCTTAAAAGAAGTCAGACACATATGAGATATTGAATATTGTATGAATTATTACTATTTGGAAAAGATTGTTTAAATATCTGAAGTTGTTCCTAAAATGACGTAGTTATGAATTATTTCATTTTCAAAAGAATCGCAATCATGGCATTTTTGCCTGTCATTCAGAAATCATATAGAATAATTAGACAGATGTATATGTTTTCGGGGATTCAATATGTCTTGGAGTTTGATCAGGTAAAACTGAGTTAACCAACATTAGATTAAGTTACAGATTTTACTATCCTCATATATTAAGTCTTGATGTATCAATAATTTCTAATATCAAAACTTAAAGTGTGGAAATCCTTTTTATAATTGTAATTAATCAACCTCTTACAGAATCAATAAGTAGGAATATCCATATCAGATATAGAAACAAAAGTATTACTTACAACCTGTAATCATGTTCACCGGTAGTCAGGGGGATGAAAAACAACATTACATTTATGATCAATACAATGTCAAATAATCTGACAATTTCTATTTCATGAGTAGAATTTAAAACGTTCATTGTATAACTACAATAAAAGATTAATAACCGAATTGCAGTTAAACCTGCATTAACATTGAAGTTCTATTTTCAAAATTAACTACATCGCATGCTAGATTTCAATATGGATCTTTTACCATAATATATGTCAGTATCAAAGCTTTTATTATCGATGATATTTCATGAATTGAACTGGATCTCCCTTTTATAAAATTATGTTAAGGAATATGCAAAGGTTCAGTTTCGTAAAGGACAAAACTATAACGTACTTATTGTTGTCACGTTTAAAAAATATATTTCAATTAATTTTCAAACCAGGTATCACTGATGTTTAAATATAAACGGTTGAAAGCGTTTACTATCAAATCCCAATCAAATATGTTGATCGAAAATGTATTTCAAAGTATTTATTGAAAATCAATCATTTCAAAATGAACTACGTTTTTTTAAGGTACATCAAAATGGAAGCATTTAAATAGATAGTTTATTTCGTAAAAGAACGATATACTTGTGTAAAATCGACATTCTTGATTTCAAAATAAATGATGTGATGTAATTTCTCTCTCACATTAATAAAAAAAACACGGAAGAATGATCACACAGTTGTGTATGCTAAGACTATTCCGTTGGTCTTGACATTTTATAGGAAAAATACTTATGTTATCAATAACAGAATATCGTGACAGATTCACTATAACCATGTTTAAAAATATAATATATGTACCATATTAAATAATCTGGAGTATGTTCCTCGCACAAATTAAAAACCACATATATATTGGTATGAACAGCAGATACTAAGTACTATAATAAATATGAAAAAGGTTACTTAAAAGAAGTCAGACACATATGAGATATTGAATATTGTATAAATAATTACTATTTGAAAAAAAGATTGTTCAAATATCTGAAGTTGTTCCTAAAATGACGTAGTTATGAATTAATTCATTTTCAAAAGAATCGCAGTCATGGCATTTTTGCCTGATATTAGGAAATCATATAGAATAATTAGACAGATGTATATGTTTTCGGGGATTCAATATGTCTTGGAGTTTGATCAGGTAAAACTGAGTTAACCAACATTAGATTAAGTTGCAAATTTTACTATCCTCATATATAAAGTTTTGATGTATCAATAATTTCTAATATCAAAACTTAAAGTGTCGAAATCCTTTTTATAATTGTAATTAATCAACCTTTTACAGAATCAATAAGTAGGAATATCCATATCAGACATAGAAACAAAAGTATTACTTACCATCTGTTATCATGTTCACCGGTAGTCAGGGGGATGAAAAACAACATTACATATATAATCAATACAATGTCAAATAATCTGATAATTTGTATTTCACGAGTAGCATTTATAATGTTCATTTTATAATTAAATTAAACATTAATAACCGAATTGCAGTTAAACCTGCATTAACAACGGTGTTTTATTCTCCAAATTAACTACATCGCATGCTATTTTCAACATGGATCTTTTACTATATCGAAGCTTTAACTATCGATGATATTTCAAGAATTGTACTGCATCTCCCTTATATGAAATTGATATTAAGGAATATGCAAAGGTTCGGTTTCATAGAGGACAAAACATTAACTTACTTCCTTTTCTCACGTTTAATAAAAGACTTGTTTCAATATATTTTCAAGCCTTTTATCACTGATGTTCCAATATAAACGGTTATCAGCGTTTACTATCAAATCACAATCAAATGTTTTGATTGAAAATGTATTTCAAAGTATAGATTGAAAATCAATCATTTCCAAATTAACTACGTTTTTTAAAAGTACATCAAAATGGAAGCAATAAATAGATAGTTTGGTTCCTAAAGGAACGATATACTTGTGTAAAATCTACACTTCTGATTTCAAAATAAATGATATCATGTAATTTGTGTCTCACATTAAATGAAACACGGAAGAATGATCAGACAGTTGCGTATGCTAAGACTGTTCCGTTGGTCTTGACATTTTATAAGAAAAATACTTATGTTATCAACAACAGAATATCGTGACAGATTCACTATAACCATGTTTAAAAATATAATATATGTACCATATTAAATAACCTTGAGTATGTTCCTCGCACAAATTAAAAAACACATATATGTTGGTATGAACAGCAGATACTAAGTACTATAATAAATATGAAAAATGTTACTTAAAAGAAGTCAGACACATATGAGATATTGAATATTGTATAAATAATTACTATTTGAAAAAAAGATTGTTCAAATATCTGAAGTTGTTCCTAAAATGACGTAGTTATGAATTATTTCATTTTCAAAAGAATCGCAATCATGGCATTTTTGCCTGTCGATCAGTAATCATATAGAATAATTAGACAGATGTATATGTTTTCGGGGATTCAATATGTCTTGGAGGTTGATCAGGTAAAACTGAGTTAACCAACATTAGATTAAGTTGCAAATTTTACTATCCTCATATATCAAGTTTGATGTATCAATAATTTCTAATATTAAAGCTGTAAGTGTCGAAATCCTTTTTATAATTGTAATTAATCAACCTCTTACAGAATCAATAAGTAGGAATATCCATATCAGATATAGAAACAAAAGTATTACTTACAACCTGTAATCATGTTCACCGGTAGTCAGGGGGATGAAAAACAACATTACATATATAATCAATACAATGTCAAATAATCTGATAATTTGTATTTCACGAGTAGCATTTATAATGTTAATTTTATAATTAAATTAAACATTAATAACCGAATTGCAGTTAAACCTGCATTAATATTGAAGTTTTATTTTCAAAATTAACTTAATCGCATGCTAGATTTCAATATGGATCTTTTATCATACTATGTGTCAGTATCAAAGCTTTTATTATCGATGATATTTCATGAATTTGACTGGATCTCCCTTTTATAAAATTTATGTTAAGGAATATGCAAAGGTTCAGTTTCGTATAGGACACAACTGTAACTTACTTATTGTACTCACGTTTAAAACAATGTTTTTCAATTAATTTTCAAACCAGGTATCACTGATGTTTAAATATAAACGGTTGAGAGCGTTTACTATCAAATCCCAATCAAATATGTTGATCGAAAATGTATTTCAAAGTATTTATTGAAAATCAATCATTTCAAAATGAACTACGTTTTTTTAAGGTACATCAAAATGGAAGCATTTAAATAGATAGTTTATTTCGTAAAAGAACGATATACTTGTGTAAAATCGACATTCTTGATTTCAAAATAAATGATGTGATGTAATTTCTCTCTCACATTAAATGAAACACGGAAGAATGATCAGACAGTTGTGTATGCTAAGACTATTCCGTTGGTCTTGACATTTTATAGGAAAAATACTTATGTTATCAATAACAGAATATCGTGACAGATTCACTATAACCATGTTTAAAAATATAATATATGTACCATATTAAATAATCTGGAGTATGTTCCTCGCACAAATTAAAAACCACATATATATTGGTATGAACAGCAGATACTAAGTACTATAATAAATATGAAAAAGGTTGCTTAAAAGAAGTCAGACACATATGAGATATTGAATATTGTATAAATAATTACTATTTGAAAAAAGATTGTTCAAATATCTGAAGTTGTTCCTAAAATGACGTAGTTATGAATTAATTCATTTTCAAAAGAATCGCAATCATGGCATTTTTGCCTGATATTAGGAAATCATATAGAATAATTAGACAGATGTATATGTTTTCGGGGATTCAATATGTCTTGGAGTTTGATCAGGTAAAACTGAGTTAACCAACATTAGATTAAGTTACAAATTTTACTATCCTCATATATCAAGTTTTGATGTATCAATAATTTCTAATATCAAAACTTAAAGTGTCGAAATCCTTTTTATAATTGTAATTAATCAACCTTTTACAGAATCAATAAGTAGGAATATCCATATCAGACATAGAAACAAACGTATTACTTACCATCTGTTATCATGTTCACCGGTAGTCAGGGGGATGAAAAACAACATTACATATATAATCAATACAATGTCAAATAATCTGATAATTTGTATTTCACGAGTAGCATTTATAATGTTAATTTTATAATTAAAATTAAACATTAATAACCGAATTGCAGTTAAAACCTGCATTAATATAACGGTGTTTTATTCTTCAAAATTACTTAATCAGCATGCTATATTTCAATAGTCGATATTTTATCTATAATTGTGTCATATCGAAAGCTTTACTATCGATGATATTTCAGAATTTGTACTGACATCTCCCTTTTATAAAATTGACATTAAGGAATATGCGAAAGGTTCAGTTCGTATAGGACAAAACTAGTAAGCTTACTTCTTGTACTTACGTTTAATAGAAAAAAAACTTGTTTCAATATATTTTCAAACCTTGTATCACTTGATGGTTCAGATATAAACGGTTAGAAAGCGTTTACTATCAAATCCCAATCAAATATGTTGATCGAAAATGTATTTCAAAGTATTTATTGAAAATCAATCATTTCAAAATGAACTACGTTTTTTTAAGGTACATCAAAATGGAAGCATTCAGATATATAGTTTATTTCGTAAAAGAACGATATACTTGTGTAAAATCGACATTCTTGATTTCAAAATAAATGATGTGGTGTAATTTCTGTCTCACATTAATAAAAAAACACGGAAGAATGATCACACAGTTGTGTATGTTCAAAGGATTTCATCGGTCTTGGAATTTCATCGGAAAAATACTGATGTTATCAACAACAGAATATCTTGATAGATTCACTATAACCATGTTTAAGATTAAAATATATATACCATATTAAATAACATTGAGTATGATCATCGCACAAAACAAAAACCACATATACCGTGGTATGAACAGCAGATACTAACTACTATAATAAATATCAAAACGGTTGCTTAAAAGGTTACATATTGAATTTCGTATAAATAATTACTATTAAAAAAGATTGTTCAAATATCTGAAGTTGTTCCTAAAATGACGTAGTTATGAATTATTTCATTTTCAAAAGAATCGCAATCATGGCATTTTTGCCTGTCATTCAGAAATCATATAGAATAATTAGACAGATGTATATGTTTTCGAGAATTTAATATGTCTTGGAGTTTGATCAGATAAAACTGAGTTAACCAACATCAGAATACGTTGCAAATTTTACTATCCTCATGTTTCAAGTTTTGATATATCAATAATTACTGATATCAAAACTTTGATTGTCGAAATCCTTTTGATAATTGTAATTAATCACCATTTCATGGAATCAATATGTTGGAATATGCGAATTATCAGACAAAGAAACAAACGTATTACTTACCAATCTGTTATCAGTTCACCAGTAGTCAGGGGAATGAAAAACAACATTACATTTATGATCAATACAATGTCAAATAATCTGACAATTTCTATTTCATGAGTAGAATTTAAAACGTTCATTGTATAACTACAATAAAAGATTAATAACCGAATTGCAGTTAAACCTGCATTAACATTGAAGTTCTATTTTCAAAATTAACTACATCGCATGCTAGATTTCAATATGGATCTCTTACCATAATATATGTCAGTATCAAAGCTTTTATTATCGATGATATTTCATGAATTGAACTGGATCTCCCTTTTATAAAATTATGTTAAGGAATATGCAAAGGTTCAGTTTCGTAAAGGACAAAACTATAACGTACTTATTGTTGTCACGTTTAAAAAATATATTTCAATAAATTTTCAAACCAGGTATCACTGATGTTTAAATATAAACGGTTGAAAGCGTTTACTATCAAATCCCAATCAAATTTGTTGATCGAAAATGTATTTCAAAGTATAGATTGAAAATCAATCATTTAAAAATCAACTACGTTTTTTTAAAAGTACATCAAAATGGAAGCATTTAAATAGATAGTTTATTCGCAAAAGATCGATATACTTGTGTATAATCGACATTCTTGATTTCAAAATAAATGATATCATGTAATTTGTGTCTCACATTAAATGAACCACGGAAGAATGATCAGACAGTTGCGTATGCTAAGACTATTCCGTTGGTCGTGACATTTTATAGGAAAAATACTTATGTTATCAATAACAGAATATCGTGACAGATTCACTATAACCATGTTTAAAAATATAATATATGTACCATATTAAATAATCTGGAGTATGTTCCTCACACAAATTAAAAACCACATATATATTGGTATGAACAGCAGATACTAAGTACTATAATAAATATGAAAAAGGTTGCTTAAAAGAAGTCAGACACATATGAGATATTGAATATTGTATAAATAATTACTATTTGAAAAAGATTGTTCAAATATCTGAAGTTGTTCCTAAAATGACGTAGTTATGATTTAATTCATTTTCAAAAGAATCGCAATCCTGGCATTTTTGCCTGATATTAGGAAATCATATAGAATAATTAGACAGATGTATATGTTTTCGGGGATTCAATATGTCTTGGAGTTTGATTAGGTAAAACTGAGTTAACCAACATTAGATTAAGTTGCAAATTTTACTATCCTCATATATCAAGTTTTGATGTATCAATAATTTCTAATATCAAAACTTAAAGTGTCGAAATCCTTTTTGTAATTGTAATTAATCAACCTTTTACAGAATCAATAAGTAGGAATATCCATATCAGACATAGAAACAAAAGTATTACTTACAATCTGTAATCATGTTCACCGGTAGTCAGGGGAATGAAAAACAACATTACATATATAATCAATACAATGTCAAATAATCTGATAATTTGTATTTCACGAGTAGCATTTATAATGTTCATTTTATAATTGAATTAAACATTAATAACCGAATTGCAGTGAAACCTGCATTAACAAGGGTGTTTTATTCTCCAAATTAACTACATCGCATGCTATTTTCAACATGGATCTTTTACTATATCGAAGCTTTAACTATCGAGGATATTTCAAGAATTGTACTGCATCTCCCTTTTATGAAATTGATATTAAGGAATATGAAAAGGTTCGGTTTCGTAGAGGACAAAACATTAACTTACTTCCTTTTCTCACGTTTAATAAAATAAACGTGTTTCAATATAAGTTCAAACCTTTTATCACTGTTCTTACAATATAAACGGTTATAATCGTTTACTATCAAATCACAATCAAATATTTCGATCGAACGTGTATTTCAAAGTATGGATTGAAAATCAATAATTTCCAAATGAACTACGTTTTTTAAAAGTGCATCAAAATGGAAGCATCAAAATAAATGATTTCATGTAGGTTGGGTCTCACATTGCATAAAACACAGAAGAATGATCACACAGTTATGTATATTTAAAGGATTTTATCGGTCTGCGAATTTCATTGGAAAATACTGATGTTATCAACAACAGAATATCTTGATATATTCACTATAACCATGTTTAAGATTATAGTATATATACCATATTAAATAATCTGGAGTATGTTCATCGCACAAATCAAAAACACATATACCGTGGTATGAATAGCAGATACTTAGTACTACAATAAATATCCAAACGGTTGCTTAAAATATTACATATTGAATATTGTATAAATAATTACTATTAAAACGATTGTTCAAATATCTGAACTTGTTCCTAAAATGACGTAGTTATGAATTTATTCATTTTCAAAAGAACAGCAATCATGGCATTTTTGCCTGTCATTCAGAAATCATATAGAATAATTAGACAGATGTAGATGTTTTCGAGAATTTAATATGTCTTGGAGTTTGATCAGATAAAACTGAGTTAACCAACATCAGAATACGTTGCAAATTTTACTATCCTCATGTTTCAAGTTTTGATATATCAATAATTACTGATATCAAAACTTTGATTGTCGAAATCCTTTTGATAATTGTAATTAATCACCATTTCATGGAATCAATATGTTGGAATATGCGAATTATCAGACAAAGAAACAAACGTATTACTTACCATCTGTTATCAAGTTCACCAGTAGTCAGGGGAATGAAAAACAACATTACATTTATGATCAATACAATGTCAAATAATCTGACAATTTCTATTTCATGAGTAGAATTTAAAACGTTCATTGTATAACTACAATAAAAGATTAATAACCGAATTGCAGTTAAACCTGCATTAACATTGAAGTTCTATTTTCAAAATTAACTACATCACATGCTTGATTTCAATATGGATCTCTTACCATAATATATGTCAGTATCAAAGCTTTTATTATCGATGATATTTCATGAATTGAACTGGATCTCCCTTTTATAAAATGATGTTAAGGAATATGCAAAGGTTCAGTTTCGTAAAGGACAAAACTATAACTTACTTATTGTTGTCAAGTTTAAAAAATATGTTTCAATAAATTTTCAAACCAGGTATCACTTATGTGTAAATATAAACGGTTGAAAGCGTTTACTATCAAATACCAATCAAATTTGTAGATCGAAAATGTATTTCAAAGTATAGATTGAAAATCAATCATTTCAAAATGAACTAAGTGTTTTTAAAGGTACATCAAAATGTAAACATTTAAATAGATAGTTTGGTTCCTAAAGGAACGATATACTTGTGTAAAATCTACATTTCTGATTTCAAAATAAATGATATCATGTAATTTGTGTCTCACATTAAATGAAACACGAAAGAATGATCAGACAGTTGCGTCTTATATAGGAAAAATACTTATGTTATCAATAACAGAATATCGTGACAGATTCACTATAACCATGTTTAAAAATATAATATATGTACCATATTAAATAACCTGGAGTATGTTCCTCACACAAATTAAAAACCACATATATATTGGTATGAACAGCAGATACTAAGTACTAAAATAAATATGAAAAAGGTTGCTTAAAAGAAGTCAGACACATATGAGATATTGAATATTGTATAAATAATTACCATTTGAAAAAAGATTGTTCAAATATCTGAAGTTGTTCCTAAAATGACGTAGTTATGATTTAATTCATTTTCAAAAGAATCGCAATCCTGGCATTTTTGTCTGATATTTGGAAATCATAATTATAGAATAATTAGACAGATGTATATGTTTTCGGGGATTCAATATGTCTTGGAGTTTGATTAGGTAAAACTGAGTTAACCAACATTAGATTAAGTTGCAAATTTTACTATCCTCATATATCAAGTTTTGATGTATCAATAATTTCTAATATCAAAACTTAAAGTGTCGAAATCCTTTTTATAATTGTAATTAATCAACCTTTTACAGAATCAATAAGTAGGAATATCCATATCAGACATAGAAACAAAAGTATTACTTACAATCTGTAATCATGTTCACCGGTAGTCAGGGGAATGAAAAACAACATTACATATATAATCAATACAATGTCAAATAATCTGATAATTTGTATTTCACGAGTAGCATTTATAATGTTCATTTTATAATTGAATTAAACATTAATAACCGAATTGCAGTGAAACCTGCATTAACAAGGGTGTTTTATTCTCCAAATTAACTACATCGCATGCTATTTTCAACATGGATCTTTTACTATATCGAAGCTTTAACTATCGAGGATATTTCAAGAATTGTACTGCATCTCCCTTTTATGAAATTGATATTAAGGAATATGAAAAGGTTCGGTTTCGTAGAGGACAAAACATTAACTTACTTCCTTTTCTCACGTTTAATAAAATAAACGTGTTTCAATATAAGTTCAAACCTTTTATCACTGTTCTTACAATATAAACGGTTATAATCGTTTACTATCAAATCACAATCAAATATTTCGATCGAACGTGTATTTCAAAGTATGGATTGAAAATCAATAATTTCCAAATGAACTACGTTTTTTAAAAGTGCATCAAAATGGAAGCATCAAAATAAATGATTTCATGTAGGTTGGGTCTCACATTGCATAAAACACAGAAGAATGATCACACAGTTATGTATATTTAAAGGATTTTATCGGTCTGCGAATTTCATTGGAAAATACTGATGTTATCAACAACAGAATATCTTGATATATTCACTATAACCATGTTTAAGATTATAGTATATATACCATATTAAATAATCTGGAGTATGTTCATCGCACAAATCAAAAACACATATACCGTGGTATGAATAGCAGATACTTAGTACTACAATAAATATCCAAACGGTTGCTTAAAATATTACATATTGAATATTGTATAAATAATTACTATTAAAACGATTGTTCAAATATCTGAAGTTGTTCCTAAAATGACGTAGTTATGAATTTATTCATTTTCAAAAGAATTGCAATCATGGCATTTTTGCCTGTCATTCAGAAATCATATAGAATAATTAGACAGATGTAGATGTTTTCGAGAATTTAATATGTCTTGGAGTTTGATCAGATAAAACTGAGTTAACCAATTTCAGAATACGTTGCAAATTTTACTATCCTCATGTTTCAAGTTTTGATATATCAATAATTACTGATATCAAAACTTTGATTGTCGAAATCCTTTTGATAATTGTAATTAATCACCATTTCATGGAATCAATATGTTGGAATATGCGAATTATCAGACAAAGAAACAAACGTATTACTTACCATCTGTTATCAAGTTCACCAGTAGTCAGGGGAATGAAAAACAACATTACATTTATGATCAATACAATGTCAAATAATCTGACAATTTCTATTTCATGAGTAGAATTTAAAACGTTCATTGTATAACTACAATAAAAGATTAATAACCGAATTGCAGTTAAACCTGCATTAACATTGAAGTTCTATTTTCAAAATTAACTACATCACATGCTTGATTTCAATATGGATCTCTTACCATAATATATGTCAGTATCAAAGCTTTTATTATCGATGATATTTCATGAATTGAACTGGATCTCCCTTTTATAAAATTATGTTAAGGAATATGCAAAGGTTCAGTTTCGTAAAGGACAAAACTATAACTTACTTATTGTTGTCAAGTTTAAAAAATATGTTTCAATAAATTTTCAAACCAGGTATCACTTATGTGTAAATATAAACGGTTGAAAGCGTTTACTATCAAATACCAATCAAATTTGTAGATCGAAAATGTATTTCAAAGTATAGATTGAAAATCAATCATTTCAAAATGAACTAAGTGTTTTTAAAGGTACATCAAAATGTAAACATTTAAATAGATAGTTTGGTTCCTAAAGGAACGATATACTTGTGTAAAATCTACATTTCTGATTTCAAAATAAATGATATCATGTAATTTGTGTCTCACATTAAATGAAACACGAAAGAATGATCAGACAGTTGCGTCTTATATAGGAAAAATACTTATGTTATCAATAACAGAATATCGTGACAGATTCACTATAACCATGTTTAAAAATATAATATATGTACCATATTAAATAACCTGGAGTATGTTCCTCACACATATTAAAAACCACATATATATTGGTATGAACAGCAGATACTAAGTACTAAAATAAATATGAAAAAGGTTGCTTAAAAGAAGTCAGAAACATATGAGATATTGAATATTGTATACATAATTACTATTTGAAAAAAAGATTGTTCAAATATCTGAAGTTGTTCCTAAAATGACGTAGTTATGAATTAATTCATTTTCAAAAGAATCGCAATCCTGGCAATTTTGCCTGATATTAGGAAATCATATAGAATAATTAGACAGATGTATATGTTTTCGGGGATTCAATATGTCTTGGAGTTTGATCAGGTAAAATTGAGTTAACCAACATCAGAATACGTTGCAAATTTTACTATCCTCATGTTTCAAGTTTTGATATATCAATAATTACTGATATCAAAACTTAAAGTGTCGAAATCCTTTTTATAATTGTAATTAATCAACCGTTTACAGAATCAATCAGAAGGAATATCCATATCAGACATAGAAACAAAAGTATTACTTACGACCTGTAATCATGTTCACCGGTAGTCAGGGGGATGAAAAACAACATTACATATATAATCAATACAATGTCACATAATCTGATAATTTGTATTTCACGAGTAGCATTTATAATGTTCATTTTATAATTAAATTTAACATTAATAACCGAATTGCAGTTATACCTGTATTAACAGCGGTGTTTTATTCTCCAAATTAACTACATCGCATGCTATTTTCAACATGGATCTTTTACTATATCGAAGCTTTAACTATCGATGATATTTCAAGAATTGTACTGCATCTCCCTTTTATGAAATTGATATTAAGGAATATGAAAAGGTTCGGTTTCGTAGAGGACAAAACATTAACTTACTTCCTTTTCTCACGTTTAATAAAATAAACTTGTTTCAATATAAGTTCAAACCTTTTATCACTGTTCTTACAATATAAACGGTTATAATCGTTTACTATCAAATCACAATCAAATATTTCGATCGAACGTGTATTTCAAAGTATGGATTGAAAATCAATCATTTCCAAATGAACTACGTTTTTTAAAAGTGCATCAAAATGGAAGCATCGAAATAAATGATTTCATGTAGTTTGGGTCTCACATTGCATAAAACACAGAAGAATGATCACACAGTTGTGTATATTTAAAGGATTTTATCGGTCTGCGAATTTCATCGGAAAATACTGATGTTATCAACAACAGAATATCTTGATATATTCACTATAACCATGTTTAAGATTATAGTATATATACCATATTAAATAATCTGGAGTATGTTCATCGCACAAATCAAAAACACATATACCGTGGTATGAATAGCAGATACTAAGTACTATAAAAAATATGAAAAAGGTTGCTTAAAATATTACATATTGAATATTGTATAAATAATTACTATTAAAACGATTGTTCAAATATCTGAAGTTGTTCCTAAAATGACGTAGTTATGAATTTATTCATTTTCAAAAGAATTGCAATCATGGCATTTTTGCCTGTCATTCAGAAATCATATAGAATAATTAGACAGATGTAGATGTTTTCAGAATTTAATATGGAATGAAGTGCAGTAAGGAGGCGATAACTGAGTTATCGTTCCTTACGGAACGTAATGTAGATACGGCTAATTCTGCCTACTTAGCAGCATATAGTCGCACTTTGGGCGCAAAGAAAACGGCTCGATACATTTTGATAAAAACTATCCACACTTGTAAAATTCGGTGTGATCTACGTCCTGACATATTTGGTATGTCTGGGAAAAATCTAGTTATGGAGATATCTGGGGCCAAACACGCCAAAATCGTCATTTTGACTAAGAGTTTCTGTTTAAACCGCCCTCAATATTCGAAAAAAAAAAAATCCAGAAACATATACAATGCACATATAAGTTGATAAATGTTTCCTGAAGAAAACCGTCTGTTAAGGTTTTTGATATCTTTATCAGAACGGTCACAATATTGTTTTGAAAATGGCCTATTTTTTCGACCCTCTCAGTATTTTTCCACTCGACAGGGGTATTTTGATAGCAGACGAGCGCATGTTTTGATGACGTAACGCCCATCCTGAACTCGTCACGAAAGTTTGTTGTGTAAGCCGGCTGTTGATTGAACTGCTCGGTGAGCTGGGTTCCGTTGTATTTTACTGTCACTGCCAGTATATATTGCTATTTTTTCAACATCAGAGGCAATGCTCCAGAATATAGATACTTTGTCACGATCATTGTATGTCGCTTTTCACAAACATGCATGCGAAAAATCAACCCAGCGTTCAGAATATCATGCAAATTCCCGAAGCCTCGTAGGCCTAACGCTGACGGTAAGTAAACTTGTTTGTTAACGTTGATGTAAACAGACGACGGTAAATATGCACGAAGAATAGTTCCTGTTTATTTGATATTTACTGTAGTGATAGGCCTGCTTTGTCTCCAACTTTAATTGATTGATAGAACTATTTCGATAGCCTGTGTATTTGTTTGTGACTAGCTTCGACTCTGTGATTGTTTACGTCTAAAAATAACAACGGGAATCTCCAGATTGAGGTGACAATGTACACAGAACCGTGTTCTCTCGGACACTATCTCGTGAACGAACACACACACAAGACTACTACTTTGCAACTTCTCTGATATATGAATTACCTTGTGAAAGGAGAAATGAAATAAATTTTAATTTTTACCGATCATATTCTGACATACAGTCGACTTACTAGAGTCCCGCGGTGAAGCGATGCCTTACTCGTGCGTGTTTGTCTTGCTACCTACTCGCACGAGAGAGACTAGTATTATCAATGAACATTATAAAAATCATTACAAGCATATGTAGAACGCGGGCGACTTAAATATGGCTAAGATTTCATTTAATTTTGTAGAACTATTTAAATTGAACCACCTACACTGCGAGCTGGAAACTTCCTCACTACACTACAGCAGGCCTACATCATATTCATTTTTGAAATTTTTAATGAAATAGTATTCTGGTCTATTATATTCAAATGCCTATAACTTGAAATTAAAAAGGCTTTTACATGCCCTTTATTGAGACTGTGCCTTTGGACAGGGTTAAATCATATAATCTTTTGCATGCATGTAAATGTTGAAAACAATTGTAGTAAATTTTCAAATTCTTCGCCACAAATACCCTACAACATATATAAACCTTTCGCTTACTTGTGCCGAAGAAAACAATTTGTGACAAACCTGTTCTGATAAATTTATGCTAAAATATTGTCAATTATTATGTCACATTAAGTTAAATTAACTTATTTAAGAACCATGTTGGATTTTTTTTATATTTTGAATGCAAATCAGTATCAACATATTAAAAAATGTATTAAAGAAAATAACTAAACATATATAAGATAGTTTTTCTTCAAAATGTCATCTGCACACAGGTAGAAATAAGTAAATTTTCAAATGTCTTTACCTAAAATACTATATCAACATATTTCAACATTTCTTTACATGTGCCAAAGAAAACAATGTGTGGACAACATGTTCTGACAAAATTATCCTAGAATATGTCGGTTATTAATTAATTTATTGCGTTTGCAATTGATAAGGATTGCGAGCAACCTGGTGTAACAAATTTATACTAAAACAACTTAATTATTATGTCACATTAAGTTAAATTCAGTAATTTCATGTTTAAAATCATGTCATCAATTTAACATAATTTCATCTTCATACCAAAGGTATTTTAGAAAACAACCATATTAAAGTATTAATAGAAGTTACCTAGTAATCATAAGTTTACAAAATATTCTCCCTGGAAATGTCATATGCGCACAGGTAATAATCAGTAAATTTTGAAATATCTTTGCCTCAAATACCATATTTCCTGTAACATATTTTATTAAACATTTCGCTCACATTCAACAAAGGAAAAAAGGTGCGAGAAACCAATTCTGACAAATTTAAACTAAAAAAAATTACATTGAAGTAATATGTACCATATCTAATATATATTTTATTTTATTAAGTCAATTAATATTTGGATTTATTTTAACTTACTACAAAAGGTATAGAGATTATTTGACAATATCAAAGAATTAGATAACTTGATTTAATTAGCAAAATTGTTCAGAATAGTCTTAAAAATGCCATCTGCACACAGGTAGAATACTGTGACTTGCACAGGGACTTGTGTAAACAGTTCGCAATGTATGTTTCTGTTTTAAGGCCCACACTGCCATGGAAAATATATTTACATCAGGAGACACATTCTACTTTGTAGGCCTCTGACTGCAATCAACTTCCCTCTTTGTTCTAATAATTGAAATATTCTGAAATTTTGCCAGAAATCTGGTTTTAGTTTCATATTGTAGAATTATTCTCTCAATTTCAAGCTATTTAGATATTGAGAATTCTAATTCACTTAGAAAAATTCAAAACTTGCTAATTACCGAATTTTCATCAGGGAAAGATAAAAGGAATTAACTCGCTCATCTGGTCATGATATCAATTTATTATAAATTATAATGTAGTGATTATTGATATTTCTCTTTCTATTCATGATCGATCAATAATTGATCATGGATTGTTTAAGAATTGTTGATGATCGATCGATCAAGAACTTTATAGTGATTCCAAACACTATAAGAAGTTGCAAACTGTTTAAAACAAATGTAATAGACATTTCCTTATTTGCTTGATATGGACGACTGACACTGATCATGACTTTGAACTTCAGGGAAATTCTCGAAATAGCATATTATTAAAATAGCTTAGGCAAAAAAACAAATTTCCTTCTATCATACATACTAAAAATTTGGATTTTCCTCACGCAAGTATGAATTATTAACTTTTCCTCCAAGATTGAAATTGGTGCGAGCTAATTCCTGTAAAATCATGAAAATTTACATCTGATTGAGTTAATGATTATATTGTGAGGAAATTGAGTTAATCCCTATGTTGTGAGGAAATTGTTCCAAATTAAGATATTGTCCTGTTTTAATGATTTTTATACGCCCGACCCGACGTACATTATAATGTTATCATGTTGGCGGGTGGTCCGGACCATAACTCTCGACCCAGGCTCTCTATACTTAACAGAAATACACATCTTGATGAGCCGGAGTGTCACATACGAAAATCATGCCCCTTACCCCCGTATTGGAGTTATTCCCCTTTGATGATTTTACTTGTGCGGACCATAACACCAATACTACTCAACCCAGGCTCTCCATACTTGACACAAATATACATCTTGATGACTCGGAGTGTCGCATACCAAAATCATGCCCTCTTCCCCGTATTTGCGGAGTAATTCCCCTTTGATGATTTTACTTGTCCGGACCATAACTCCAATTCTACTTAACCCAGGCTCTCCATAACTTGACACAAATATATATCTTGATGAGCCGGAGCACTACAACCTGTGAAACTATCCCCTTCCAAGTGTCAAATATTGCCCGGGCGTATGTTCTGGCCCTCCAATGGGTCCTTGTTTATTTTTATGTACATCATGGGAAATCAGCCACTTTCGTAACCTGATTTTCACATTTTAACAAAATAGCCGCCATCAACTGAGCTCTGCTTGGTTTAAATTTAGATATTGTCTGATTTTGATGAAATTTGATATGTAGATACATCATTGATCACCGGTCGCTCTCGCTCCTCACTTTCACATTTAAACAAAATCGTCGCCAATTCCTGGCCTCTGATTGGTCGAAATGTAGATAATGTTCAATTTCAATTAGATTTGATATATGGGGGTTTTAAGGGAACTGCAAATTCAACTTGATGGGTTTTGTTGCCTTTACGAACAACAGTCTTTTTATTGGTCGAAACTTAGATATTGAGCGATTTTGACAAAACATGCTCACACAGAGTTATCGCCCCTTACTACACTTCATTCCATCTGTGACATCCTTCAGGTGTCACCATCTAGTATGTCTTGGAGTTTGATCAGATAAAACTGAGTTAACCAACATTAGAATACGTTGCAAATTTCACTATCCTCATGTTTCAAGTTTTGATGTATCATTAATTACTGATATCAAAACTTTGATTGTCGAAATCCTTTTAATAATTGTAATTAATCACCATTTCATGGAATCAATATGTAGGAATATGCGTATTATCAGACAAAGAAACAAACGTATTACTTACCAACTGTTATCAGGTTCACCAGTAGTCAGGGGAATGAAAAACAACATTACATATATGATCAATACAATGTCAAATAATCTGACAGTTTCTATTTCATGAGTAGAATTTAAAACGTTCATTGTATAACTACAATAAAAGATTAATAACCGAATTGCAGTTAAACCTGCATTAACATTGAAGTTCTATTTTCAAAATTAACTACATCGCATGCTAGATTTCAATATGGATCTTTTACCATAATATATGTCAGTATCAAAGCTTTTATTATCGATGATATTTCATGAATTGAACTGGATCTCCCTTTTATAAAATTATGTTAAGGAATATGCAAAGGTTCAGTTTCGTAAAGGACAAAACTATAACGTACTTATTGTTGTCACGTTTAAAAAATATATTTCAATCATTTTTCAAACCAGGTATCACTGATGTTTAAATATAAACGGTTGAAAGCGTTTACTATCAAATCCCAATCAAATTTGTTGATCGAAAATGTATTTCAAAGTATAGATTGAAAATCAATCATTTAAAAATCAACTACGTTTTTTTAAAAGTACATCAACATGGAAGCATTTAAATAGATAGTTTATTCGCAAAAGATCGATATACTTGTGTATAATCGACATTCTTGATTTCAAAATAAATGATATCATGTAATTTGTGTCTCACATTAAATGAAACACGGAAGAATGATCAGACAGTTGCGTATGCTAAGACTATTCCGTTGGTCGTGACATTTTATAGGAAAAATACTTATGTTATCAATAACAGAATATCGTGACAGATTCACTATAACCATGTTTAAAAATATAATATATGTACCATATTAAATAATCTGGAGTATGTTCCTCGCACAAATTAAAAACCACATATATATTGGTATGAACAGCAGATACTAAGTACTACAATTAATATGAAAAAGGTTGCTTAAAAGAAGTCAGACACATATGAGATATTGAATATTGTATAAATAATTACCATTTGAAAAAAGATTGTTCAAATATCTGAAGTTGTTCCTAAAATGACGTAGTTATGATTTAATTCATTTTCAAAAGAATCGCAATCCTGGCATTTTTGTCTGATATTTGGAAATCATAATTATAGAATAATTAGACAGATGTATATGTTTTCGGGGATTCAATATGTCTTGGAGTTTGATTAGGTAAAACTGAGTTAACCAACATTAGATTAAGTTGCAAATTTTACTATCCTCATATATCAAGTTTTGATGTATCAATAATTTCTAATATCAAAACTTAAAGTGTCGAAATCCTTTTTGTAATTGTAATTAATCAACCTTTTACAGAATCAATAAGTAGGAATATCCATATCAGACATAGAAACAAAAGTATTACTTACAATCTGTAATCATGTTCACCGGTAGTCAGGGGAATGAAAAACAACATTACATATATAATCAATACAATGTCAAATAATCTGATAATTTGTATTTCACGAGTAGCATTTATAATGTTCATTTTATGATTAAATTAAACATTAATAACCGAATTGCAGTGAAACCTGCATTAACAAGGGTGTTTTATTCTCCAAATTAACTACATCGCATGCTATTTTCAACATGGATCTTTTACTATATCGAAGCTTTAACTATCGATGATATTTCAAGAATTGTACTGCATCTCCCTTTGATGAAATTGATATTAAGGAATATGAAAAGTTTCGGTTTCGTAGAGGACAAAACATTAACTTACTTCCTTTTCTCACGTTTAATAAAATAAACGTGTTTCAATATAAGTTCAAACCTTTTATCACTGTTCTTACAATATAAACGGTTATAAGCGTTTACTATCAAATCACAATCAAATATTTCGATCGAACGTGTATTTCAAAGTATGGATTGAAAATCAATCATTTCCAAATGAACTACGTTTTTTAAAAGTGCATCAAAATGGAAGCATCAAAGTAAATGATTTCATGTAGGTTGGGTCTCACAATGCATAAAACACAGAAGACTGATCACACAGTTGTGTATTCATAAAGGATTTTCATCGGTCTGCGAATTTCATCGGAAAAATACTGATGTTATCAACAACATAATATCTTGATAGATTCACTATAACCATGTTTACGATTATAGTATATATACCATATTAAATAATTTGGAGTATGTTCATCGCACAAATCAAAAACACATATACAGTGGTATGAATAGCAGATACTAAGTACTACAATTAATATGAAAAAGGTTGCTTAAAAGAAGTCAGACACATATGAGATATTGAATATTGTATAAATAATTACCATTTGAAAAAAGATTGTTCAAATATCTGAAGTTGTTCCTAAAATGACGTAGTTATGATTTAATTCATTTTCAAAAGAATCGCAATCCTGGCATTTTTGTCTGATATTTGGAAATCATAATTATAGAATAATTAGACAGATGTATATGTTTTCGGGGATTCAATATGTCTTGGAGTTTGATTAGGTAAAACTGAGTTAACCAACATTAGATTAAGTTGCAAATTTTACTATCCTCATATATCAAGTTTTGATGTATCAATAATTTCTAATATCAAAACTTAAAGTGTCGAAATCCTTTTTGTAATTGTAATTAATCAACCTTTTACAGAATCAATAAGTAGGAATATCCATATCAGACATAGAAACAAAAGTATTACTTACAATCTGTAATCATGTTCACCGGTAGTCAGGGGAATGAAAAACAACATTACATATATAATCAATACAATGTCAAATAATCTGATAATTTGTATTTCACGAGTAGCATTTATAATGTTCATTTTATGATTAAATTAAACATTAATAACCGAATTGCAGTGAAACCTGCATTAACAAGGGTGTTTTATTCTCCAAATTAACTACATCGCATGCTATTTTCAACATGGATCTTTTACTATATCGAAGCTTTAACTATCGATGATATTTCAAGAATTGTACTGCATCTCCCTTTGATGAAATTGATATTAAGGAATATGAAAAGTTTCGGTTTCGTAGAGGACAAAACATTAACTTACTTCCTTTTCTCACGTTTAATAAAATAAACGTGTTTCAATATAAGTTCAAACCTTTTATCACTGTTCTTACAATATAAACGGTTATGAGCGTTTACTATCAAATCACAATCAAATATTTCGATCGAACGTGTATTTCAAAGTATGGATTGAAAATCAATAATTTCCAAATGAACTACGTTTTTTAAAAGTGCATCAAAATGGAAGCATCAAAGTAAATGATTTCATGTAGGTTGGGTCTCACAATGCATAAAACACAGAAGACTGATCACACAGTTGTGTATATTTAAAGGATTTTATCGGTCTGCGAATTTCATTGGAAAATACTGATGTTATCAACAACAGAATATCTTGATATATTCACTATAACCATGTTTAAGATTATAGTATATATACCATATTAAATATTCTGGAGTATATTCATCGCACAAATCAAAAACACATATACCGTGGTATGAATAGTAGATACTTAGTACTACAATAAATATCCAAACGGTTGCTTAAAATATTACATATTGAATATTGTATAAATAATTACTATTAAAACGATTGTTCAAATATCTGAAGTTGTTCCTAAAATGACGTAGTTATGAATTTATTCATTTTCAAAAGAATTGCAATCATGGCATTTTTGCCTGTCATTCAGAAATCATATAGAATAATTAGACAGATGTAGATGTTTTCAGAATTTAATATGTCTTGGAGTTTGATCAGATAAAACTGAGTTAACCAACATCAGAATACGTTGCAAATTTTACTATCCTCATGTTTCAAGTTTTGATATATCAATAATTACTGATATCAAAACTTTGATTGTCGAAATCCTTTTGATAATTGTAATTAATCACCATTTCATGGAATCAATATGTTGGAATATGCGAATTATCAGACAAAGAAACAAACGTATTACTTACCAACTGTTATCAGGTTCACCAGTAGTCAGGGGAATGAAAAACAACATTACATTTATGATCAATACAATGTCAAATAATCTGACAATTTCTATTTCATGAGTAGAATTTAAATCTTTTATTGTAGTTATACAATGAACATTTTAAATTCTACTCATGAAATAGAAATTGTCAGATTATTTGACATTGTATTGATCATATATGTAATGTTGTTTTTCATTCCCCTGACTACTGGTGAACATGTTTACGATTATAGTATATATACCATATTAAATAATCTGGAGTATGTTCATCGCACAAATCAAAAACACATATACCGTGGTATGAATAGCAGATACTAAGTACTATAAAAATATGCAAAACGGTTGCTTAAAATATTACATATTGAATATTGTATAAATAATTACTATTAAAACGATTGTTCAAATATCTGAAGTTGTTCCTAAAATGACGTAGTTATGAATTTATTCATTTTCAAAAGAATTGCAATCATGGCATTTTTGCCTGTCATTCAGAAATCATATAGATTAATTAGACAGATGTAGATGTTTTCAGAATTTAATATGTCTTGGAGTTTGATCAGATAAAACTGAGTTAACCAACATTAGAATACGTTGCAAATTTTACTATCCTCATGTTTCAAGTTTTGATATATCAATAATTACTGATATCAAAACTTTGATTGTCGAAATCCTTTTGATAATTGTAATTAATCACCATTTCATGGAATCAATATGTTGGAATATGCGAATTATCAGACAAAGAAACAAACGTATTACTTACCAACTGTTATCAGGTTCACCAGTAGTCAGGGGAATGAAAAACAACATTACATTTATGATCAATACAATGTCAAATAATCTGACAATTTCTATTTCATGAGTAGAATTTAAAACGTTCATTGTATAACTACAATAAAAGATTAATAACCGAATTGCAGTTAAACCTGCATTAACATTGAAGTTCTATTTTCAAAATTAACTACATCGCATGCTAGATTTCAATATGGATCTTTTACCATAATATATGTCAGTATCAAAGCTTTTATTATCGATGATATTTCATGAATTGAACTGGATCTCCCTTTTATAAAATTATGTTAAGGAATATGCAAAGGTTCAGTTTCGTAAAGGACAAAACTATAACGTACTTATTGTTGTCACGTTTAAAAAATATATTTCAATAAATTTTCAAACCAGGTATCACTGATGTTTAAATATAAACGGTTGAAAGCGTTTACTATCGAATCCCAATCAAATTTGTTGATCGAAAATGTATTTCAAAGTATAGATTGAAAATCAATCATTTAAAAATCAACTACGTTTTTTTAAAAGTATATCAAAATGGAAGCATTTAAATAGATAGTTTATTCGCAAAAGATCGATATACTTGTGTATAATCGACATTCTTGATTTCAAAATAAATGATATCATGTAATTTGTGTCTCACATTAAATGAACCACGGAAGAATGATCAGACAGTTGCGTATGCTAAGACTATTCCGTTGGTCGTGACATTTTATAGGAAAAATACTTATGTTATCAATAACAGAATATCGTGACAGATTCACTATAACCATGTTTAAAAATATAATATATGTACCATATTAAATAATCTGGAGTATGTTCCTCGCACAAATTAAAAACCACATATATATTGGTATGAACAGCAGATACTAAGTACTATAATAAATATGAAAAAGGTTGCTTAAAAGAAGTCAGAAACATATGAGATATTGAATATTGTATACATAATTACTATTTGAAAAAAAGATTGTTCAAATATCTGAAGTTGTTCCTAAAATGACGTAGTTATGAATTAATTCATTTTCAAAAGAATCGCAATCCTGGCAATTTTGCCTGATATTAGGAAATCATATAGAATAATTAGACAGATGTATATGTTTTCGGGGATTCAATATGTCTTGGAGTTTGATCAGGTAAAATTGAGTTAACCAACATTAGATTAAGTTGCAAATTTTACTATCCTCATATATCAAGTTTTGATGTATCAATAATTTCTAATATCAAAACTTAAAGTGTCGAAATCCTTTTTATAATTGTAATTAATCAACCGTTTACAGAATCAATGAGTAGGAATATCCATATCAGACATAGAAACTAAAGTATTACTTACGACCTGTAATCATGTTCACCGGTAGTCAGGGGGATGAAAAACAACATTACATATATAATCAATACAATGTCACATAATCTGATAATTTGTATTTCACGAGTAGCATTTATAATGTTCATTTTATGATTAAATTAAACATTAATAACCTAATTGCAGTTATACCTGTATTAACAGCGGTGTTTTATTCTCCAAATTAACTACATCGCATGCTATTTTCAACATGGATCTTTTACTATATCGAAGCTTTAACTATCGATGATATTTCAAGAATTGTACTGCATCTCCCTTTTTTGAAATTGATATTAAGGAATATGAAAATGTTCGGTTTCGTAGAGGACAAAACATTAACTTACTTCCTTTTCTCACGTTTAATAAAATAAACTTGTTTCAATATAAGTTCAAACCTTTTATCACTGTTCTTACAATATAAACGGTTATAATCGTTTACTATCAAATCACAATCAAATATTTCGATCGAACGTGTATTTCAAAGTATGGATTGAAAATCAATAATTTCCAAATGAACTACGTTTTTTAAAAGTGCATCAAAATGGAAGCATCAAAATAAATGATATCATGTAGTTTGGGTCGCACATTGCATAAAACACAGAAGAATGATCACACAGTTGTGTATATTTAAAGGATTTTATCGGTCCGCGAATTTCATCGGAAAATACTGATATTATCAACAACAGAATATCTTGATATATTCACTATAACCATGTTTAAGATTATAGTATATATACCATATTAAATAATCTGGAGTATGTTCATCGCACAAATCAAAAACACATATACCGTGGTATGAATAGCAGATACTAAGTACTATAAAAAATATGAAAAAGGTTGCTTAAAATATTACATATTGAATATTGTATAAATAATTACTATTAAAAGCGATTGTTCAAATATCTGGAGTGTTCCTAAAATGACGTAGTTATGACGTTAATTCATTTTCAAAAGATTGCAATAATGGCATTTTGCTGTCATTCAGAATCATTGATAATTAACAAGTAGATGTTTTCAGAATTAAATGTCTGGAGTTGATCATAAAATGTTTAACCAACATCGAATCGTTAATTTTAATCCTCATGTTT